>NC_053028.1:236065088-236365088 GCF_003073215.2 Triticum urartu | reverse complement strand
TGCGCCTCTCCTTAGCAAGGCGTAAACCTTCGGCCTCAAGGCACGCATCCTCGCCAGCAAGCTCTGCCCCGATCCGGCTCACCGCATCCGCCGCCCCCTGGAGGAACTCTTGGCGAAGGGTGCGATGCTCCCGAGTGCGCCTGAGCACGTCTTCCGCATCACCCTCTTCCACCGGAGTATGCGGAGGGCCCCGAGGCGGCATGCCCCCTCCCGGCGCGGGGCTGGGGGCTGGCGCCCTAGCCATCGCCGAATGGACCCCTCTGGGAATCCAGCCTTGCGTCGGTCCACCCATGAAGGAGGAGCTGAAGGCAGACTTCAACCATTCACCCTCTATGATCAGAGGAGGAACGCGGGGCAAGCCGGATGTGCCCCAGGAGGACTCATGAAGAAAGGACAGCGGGCGCGTAGGCTCAAGGAGCCCGGTGGAACGGACCACTCCACCGACCGGTCCAGCGGCGGGGGTGCCGCTCGAGCTCGGCGCGCCCAGAGCCAGTGGAGAAGGCGAAGCTTTGGGGGCTGGCTCTCGGGCCGACTCGGCGAATTTGGCAGGACGGGGCCTGAAAGGCCACAATCAGCCGCAGGGATAGTAAAGTAAATGAGCAGAGAAAGAAGAGGACTTACTCGTCCATGGCGAAGTACTTCCTGCGCTTCAACAAGCGGCAAGGGCGGTCGTCGCCACCTAAGGCCTCCTTCCTCTTGCGGAGGGCCTCGAAATCTACACGGAACCGACCTAAGCGCCCGACGCAGGGGTCGGCCTGGGGCGCGGAAGAAGCGTCAAGATGATCAGCGCCTAAGGAGCCGTCGCGAGGAACGGGCGAGGCCTCGGGAGCCCCGGCCTCAAGAGCCAAGGGCCGCAACTCCGCGCCAGCCGCCGCTCCAGGGCGGGCCTCGGGAGGCGCCGCCTTCAGGGCTTCTCGCGGCATCGGCACCTCGACATCAGCCGCCTCAGCTCCCGCCGGTTCTCGTCTCCCCGCTCTATCACCTGAGGAAGGACCACTGTGGATGACAGGGGGAGCAACCATGGCGGCTGGGTTCTTGCGGGGCCCCGTGAAGCCAGCCAGGCGCAGCCCCCACTCGTCGAGGCTGGGCATCTGCCTCACAAAATCGGCCCTGCCAGAGCAAAGATACAAAAGGGCACCATCATGCCGAAGGCTGCTTGGGGAAGGATCGCCAGTCAAGACCCTGAGCACCGTCCGTAGCACTTCAGGCGCCAAGTCCTCCTCCTGAAGTCGCATGCGGTCTCTGTGCCCCGTAAAGTCCCACATCTGGCGAGAGTGGCGCTGGAGAGGAGCAATGCGGCATTGGAGGAACTCCTTCACCATCTTGGGTGCTGTCACATTGAGCGCCCTCAAACTCTGGAAGCGGCGCCAGACAAAGGCGAGCCGGGGGCTCGCGAGCATCTCATGGTCCCAGCCCGAGTGGGGAACAGCAGGCGAGGTCGGGTGTGAGACCAGAGGGTTGGGCACTCCGATGTCCACATACAGCCACCGCTCTCTGAACCTGGCCTCAAGAGGAGGAAGGCCGAAGTCGATCCCTGAAGCGGCCGTCTCTGGCACGGCGAAGAAGCCCACGCACCCTGAGCACTGAGTGGGGTTGCTCAAGCACAAAGAAAAGAAGTGACACAGCAGGGCAACGGAAGGAGGAATGCCTACCATTGCCTCGCAAACAAAAGCAAAGACAACCAGAAGGGTAATGGACTCAGGCTCGAGGTGCATCATGCGGATCTGATAATGGGAGAGCACCGCATTGAAGAAAGTGAAAAAGGGGGGAACCAAACCTGCCCACAGGGCATCTGCGAAGAATCGGACCTCCGTGACGATCCTATCAAGGAAGGCATGGGACGCAAGCCAGACTGTGGTCGTGCCGCACTCGTTGAAGATAATGGCAAGGGCAGAGCAGACCTTGTTCAAGGCTTCTGGATTGAGTATGATCGACCGATCAACGGCGGGGTCCGCCACCGGAGGTGAGCGGGGCGAAGGCGCGGGCTTCTTTCCCTTTCCTTTCTTCATTGGCGCCATGGCGATGGAAGGAGGGAAGAGCTCAAGCCGGATTGGCGGCGGAGGTTGGAGCTCGAAGAAGAAGGAAAGGTAGGAGGCGAGCGAGCAGCGGAAAGGGGAACAACTGTGTGCAACTACGGGTCCGCTTAGCCGGGCGCGTAACAAGGCGTCGTGGGGAAGCGCAAATGCCCGCGTCCAATCAATCGCCACGCGGTGCCCGAGGCCGCAGGCTATTGGGGCCCGCGGCGCTTCGCGCTTACCCCTTCGCTTCTCTGCTAAGCCAAGCCCGGGCGCGCCTTGGGCCCGGGGGCTACTGTCGGCGTTCTGGGAACGAGGGTCCCCAGACTTGCCTGCCTGCGGCCTGCGGCGTGGCTCGAGTGGGGGCCCAGTGCGGCCCAGCTTCACCAGCTCAAGCTCAAGACCCTCGCAAGGGGCCAAGCCTTGCGGGGCGGACGACAGGAGGCTTCCTCAGGAGCAGCCTCATCAGGCAGGCTCGCGAGGAGGCGGAGAGATCAAGGCAGGGGCACCTCGCAAGGAGCCCGTGACGCAAGCCATGACGATCGAGATCAGGCGGGCGCCGGCCTGTGCAGTGTCCTTGTTTCCCCTTCGGTGCAAAGGGAACAAGCATAGTCCAAGGCATCGGGCAAAGGTTACCATTCCGGCGCAACGAGACCAAGACCAGCAAAGCGGCAGGACGGAGGTCACCATGGAGCCCAAGACGGCGCCATCACCAGTGCTTTTGGCAGCCAAAGACCACCTTTGGTCAGGATAACTTGTACTAGATGTTCCCCTTTAAAATGGCCAATTGTTGACGCCCTTCCCGCTCATTTTTTGGAAAGAGGACCAGGGCCTCTATAAATAGGACTAACCACCATAGAGGAGGAAAAAAGAGGGGAAGAAAGAGGAGAGAAGAGAAAAGAGAGAGAGAAGAGAAAGAGGGGGGCAGACCGAGTAGAACACACCGCACTAGCTCAAGAACACCTCTCGCGAGGCCGTTCTTCCCCCTGTATTGTTCATCATCAGCCCCTGAGGCAATCCACCACACCGCACACTGGAGTAGGGTATTACACCATATCGATGGCCCGAACCAGTATAAACCTCGTGTCCTTTGTGTGTTTTTCTTTCCAGCCTAGATTTCTTGCGAGCCATAGAAGCGCGAGTCGGTTGGGGAAAGATCCCCGTGCACACCCCAGAGTTCGAACCTTAAGGGTCTGCCGGAACCCGAAATCCACCAGTAGCCCCCCTCGGTCCATGTGGGTCCTTTCCGGGTCATTCGGCCCCACGGTGAAACCCCCGGACCTTCTAGAACCTTCCTGCTACCCTACCGAAAATTTCCGAACTTTTTCGAAACCCTGGAAAACCACTTCCCATATGTAAATCTTTACCTTCGGAGCATTGCAGAACAACTCGTGACGTCTGGGATACCATCCCAGACTCCGAACAACGTTCAGTCTTGCCAACATTAATATCTCAATACTCCCCTAGCGTTACTGGACTTTAAGTGTGTGACCGTACGGGTTCGAGAACATGCAGTCATGACCAGGACACCTCTCTGATCAATAATCAATAGCGGGACCTGAATGCCCATATTGACTCCCACATATTGGACGAAGATCTTATCAATTTGAACCATGATGTCCAGGATTCAGACAATCCCGTATACAATTCCCTTTATCCCGATGATATGTTATTTGCCCGAGATTTGATCGTCAGTATCGTCATACCTAGTTCAATCACGTTACCGGCATGTCTCTTTGCTCATTCCGTAATACAAGATCCACGTGACTAAACTCATTAGTCACATGCTTGCAAGCTATTCATGATGTTGTATTATCAAGAGGGCCTAGAGATATCTATCTATCATACGGAGTAACAAATCTTAGTCTCGATCCATGTAACCCAGCAAACACTTTCCGAGATACCTGTAGAGCACCTTTATGATCACGCAGTTATGAAGTGATGTTTGATAACCCATAAAGTATTCTTCTAGTATTAAGGACTGGCATGATCTCATGGTCTAAGGAACAGATACTTGACATGAAGAAACTTGTTGCAATTAAACTAAGTGACACGATCAGATGCTAAGCTTACGGTTGGGTTTGTCCATCACATCATTCTTTTAATGATGTGATCCCGTTATTAAATGACAACTCATATTTATGGTTAGCAAACCTTAACCATCTTTAATCAACGAGCTAGTTTAGTAAAGGCTCACTAGGTACACGATGTCTGTTTATGTATTCACACATGTATCTAAGTTTTCAGTCAATACAATTATAGCATGGATAATAAACATTTATCATGAACAAATAAATATTTTTTTTGCAGGAATGAACAAAGAAATATGACACTAACAACTTTATTATTGTCTCTGGGGCATATTTTCAACATGGATGGGAAAGCTTCTCACTCCTACATTGCAGGTACAAGTGGTGAAGTGGTGGACGGCTACGGGCGAGTCGGTGCCGAAAGGTCATAGGAAAGAGGTGAATGGCCTCATCATGTTGGGCATGAACTCCATTTGGAAAGAGCGAAACCATCCTGTGTTCCACAAGGTGCTAAGAGCAACTCCAACGGACCGATCCAAATGGATGTCGATTTCGTTCGTTTTTTGTCCATTTGGCTCGGCCAGATGGACACGGATACCCGCTTCCGCATTTGGGTCGGCACCTGCGCCCAACGCTGACCTGCGACCCATTTAGACGGCTCCAAAAAAATGAACGCATGCATATTTAAAAAAGTGAAACTACATTAATTAAACATTAAAGCCGGCCACGAAGGCCGGAGAGAGTCCACGCGTCCACATTTACATTTAAAAAAAATAAAAACAGCCTAAACTATGAGGCGGCGCGCTGCCCTAGGCGTCGTCGTCGTCGTCCTCGGGGTCCATGAGGTCGATGAGCGTCGGCGCCGGCCCGGCCCAGGCGAACGCCGTGTTTCAGAGCGCTGCCATGTCGGGCTGTGCCGGCGCAGGCAGTGCCGGAGCGGGGGGCTGTGCGGCCGCCTGTGCAGCCGCGGCCTGGCGCGCCTCCTCCTTGGCCTCGCGCGCCTCCTCCTCGAGGTCGCGCTCGAGCATCTCCTCGTACTCGCCTTGCCGGCACTCCTCTATCAGCCGACGCTGGCGCCACATCTTGAGGTAGGCCTGCTCCTGCGCCGGCGTCGCCCCCAGCTAGACCGGTGGCGCGGACACCCACTCGCGCACCACTCCATTCCAGGAGAAGCGCGCGATGGGCTCGGGCTCGGGCTCCGGCTGCGGCTCCAGCTTGATGGGGGACGGCGGGGCCACCGGCGGCACCACGCTGTCGCCCGCCGCGGAGAGGGTAAGGGCCGCCATTGTCGCCTCGTAGCAGGCCTCCTCTTCCGCCTCCGCCGCCTCTGCCGCCTCCGCTCTGCGCTGTTCGTCCTCTTCGCTCTCACGGTAGACGGCCGCAAGGACCGCCTGGTAGGCGTCCTCCGCCGCCTGGTCCTCCTCGCGGACGACCAGCGGCGTTGGCCTCCAGTCGACCTCGCGCACGCCCCGGCGCCTCGCCTCCTCGTGCTCGAAGGCGAACCACCTCGCTCAGTTGGGCGAGTCGGTTGCGTAGGTGGAGTCGCGGCGCTGCTCCACCGTCAGTAGCGCCCGCCGGCGCCGCACCTCCTCCGCGTGAGCATGAGCCGACCGCGGCGCCGCTGGCACTGGGATCCTATCTGGATCCAGATGCCAGTCGTGCGGCAGCGTCACGTCGGGATACGGCAGCGGCTGGCGGTTCTGCCAGTGCCACTCCGCCTGGTGCACTGGCACGTTGACGCGCTGCCTCTGCCGGCGAGGCGCCGGCGGGGGTGGGAGAAATTCGGAGGGGAAAAGGGTGGCGGGGGACTTGCCCTTGGCCTTGCCGCCGCTGGCGCCGAAGAAGAGGCCCATCGTCGTTGTGGTTGCGGTGGCTAGGGTTTGCCGGCGACGAGGGAGCAAGGGTGGGCAGATGGGGACGGCGAGTTTGGATGAGGACGGCCCCGCCACACGGTCGGCTTAAAAAGGACGGGCGCCGTCGCTGACGCGTGGGTCCGTCGTCATAAATTAAGCTGACCGCGTGGGCAGCGGGTAGTTGAACGGCCGCCACGTGGAGACGCGGCAGACAGCGAGAAGACGCACGAAGCGTCCGTTTGGCGTCCGCGCCGACGCATTTGGGGCGCAAATTTGGGCCGCAAATGCGTCGGCGCAGACGCGACGCGGACGTGATTTGGGTTTAGGTCGGCGCGTTGGGCCGCCACTTTTGTCCGCGCTAATCCAAACGGGCGTAGGCGCATGAAATGGGTCGGCTCTTTGGAGTTGCTCTAAGGCGAGAAGCTGGCTTTGGTCTTAAAATTTGGGATGAGTGGAGGGTATTGCAATTGGTACGGCCACGGAAGAATCTCAGCCGTGGTATGGTGGGTAGTCGGGAGTAGTTGTGCTAGGCGTTTTTGGTGGGTTGTGGTGCCTCGCGTTCTTCTTGACAATACTACACACACAGAAAAAAGAGACGGACTAGGCTGCATGCTCTACTCTAATTGCCCTTCTAATTTTCACTTATGGGCCCGCCTCACTTAACCAAATCTCATCCAATCAATTCTAACTACCTCGTAATTCCCTGTAAAGACCCGTGTGTCTAGCATTGCTCCGTTCTTGTTTAAATGAATTGACGCGCAAGTGTCATGCTCGTTCCGGAAAAAAATAAGCACCATTCAAATTCACGTGAGAGATATGAAGAAACACAAGGGAAGGAACAGGACATACATCATGTACGCACGTGGTTAATTAGCTGGTCTCAGGCACATGCAAGTGCTTAGAGAACTCACAAGGAATTGCGGCCGACTTGCTCGTGTATCTGAAGGATGATCGCAGTCTTGGTCAACATGTCAACCACGATGACGACCCATGTCTCGTCGGCATCGATCGTGAGGTAGATGACATTAGGCTCCTCCATGCTCACACGGGGGCACGTAGGGGCAGCACGCGGGAGATCGCCGTAGCCCTGCTGAGTCCAGAGCTCTGAATCTTCCATGTGGCTCTCTTTCTCCCATGTCATGGATTTACCTTCCCGTCTCAACCTCCACACGTTGATGGTAAACAAAGCGGAGGCGGTGGCACGGCCGCGGGACATGAAGACGGTGGTGGTGACGACCTCGACGAACTTCATGGCGCGGCCACCATCGGTGACGCACAAGCGCCGGCACCGTGCCGGGGACACCTGGCTATGGCCAGTCAGAGTTTTGAGGCCGTACGGACAAATTGTGGGGATCGTCACCGGTAGCCGGACGTACCGTAGCTCCGGGCCCTCGCTGAGGACGTCCACGAAGAAGACGCCGCGGGAATAATCAAGGTAGCACAGGGAATCGCCGAAGGGAACCGTCTCATCGATCGACCAGCTGGTCAGCTCCTCGCCTTGCCCCTTCTTATGGCGGATTGTGAAGGCTAGGGATCAGAATCCGCCATTGAATTCGAATTCTCGAGCTACAAGGAGGAATTACAGGGGAGAAGAGAGTCGTCTCCTTCAGGAGGCAGAACACACACGCAACATCCAGCCATTTGGTCGTTCCTTACCTTCCTGCCTCTCTCTCACAGTTACAGCCGTATAAGTACCAGCGTCCTACTTAGCCCACTCTGGCCCAGCTAACCTAGCCGGCAGGCGAGGATGTCGTTTGGGCCGGCCCGCATACTGAATGTCAGCTTGGCGCTCTTCTTGACCACTGACAATCCCTCCTCCCTAAGCCGGTGCTTGAGGGAACTTTTGCTTCAACGTGACTTTGTCCTCCCATGTAACCATCTCCACTAGCATATCATTCCACTTGACAAGCACTTGGACAAGTGAATCCGCACCACGGCGAACAACTCGTTGTTGAAGGATCTGTTCAGGAAACTGAAACTGTGCATTAGGAACAGGCAACATGGGTAGTACCTGACAGTCTGGAGCAAGGACCTTGCGCAGCAATGAGACATGGAAGACTGGATGAACGCGGCTTGAAGGCGGCAGGTCCAGCCTGTAGGCTACCTCACCGACCCTATCCACCACTTTAAAGGGGCCACAAGCTTGTGATTTGCACGGGGAGCGACCGAAGACTGTAGGTAGGGTTGTAGTTCCAGAAACACGGATTCCCCAACCTGGAACTCACGCTCAGAGCGATGTTTATCAGCCTGGACCTTCATCTGTTGTTGGGTTCTGAGCAAATGTTGGCGGACAGAATCCAATACCACACGCCGATCCTCTAGCCATTGCTGCAGAACTGAAGATTGAATGACAGCATCAGAGGTGAGGCCAAAATGACGTGGTCCATGTTCATAGATGATCTCAAAGGGAGTCTTGCCCGTAGCCGAGTGCCAATTGGTATTATACCAGAATTCACAGAGTGGGATCCATTTGGCCCAATGAGATGGGTGTGCACTGACAAAGCATCTTAAGAAACATTCAACTTGCTGGTTAACGCGCTCGGTCTGTCCGTCAAACTGAGGGTGTCTGGCCGTACTCATCCTGAGTAATGTACCTGACTTGGAAAACAACTCCCGCCAGAAAGTGCTTGTGAAGATGCGATCACGATCAGATACAATCGACACAGGCATCCCATGCAAGCGATAAACAGAGTTGAGAAAGGTCTCAGCTACTGTTTCAGTAGTAAAAGGATGGTGCATAGGAACGAAATGGCCATATTTGGATAATTTTTCAATGACCACAAACTGGCAGTTATATCTACCAGATGGCGGCAACCCTTCAACGAAATCCATAGTCACCATTTCCCAAGGAGCAGACGGTACATGCAGAGGCTGCAGTAACCCAGGATAAGCCACACGCTACGGTTTCGCTTGCTGGCAAATCAAAAAGTGTTGCACAAACTTTTTAATAAACCCCCTCATACCTTTCGAGCGAAACAACTGTCTGACTCGACGATACGTCATAGGGAAACCGGAGTGTCCTCCTAAAGGACTGTCATGAAAAGCAGATACAATTGTTGATGCAATTCAGGGCTGGCACCCACCCAAATACAGTTGTCCACTCTGATAATACCAGCTGTTAAGGAAAACTTGTTGTCAGGAGTGGAACTTGTCGACAACTTCTACAGAAGTTCAGTGGCGAATTTGTCAGACATGTAACTCTGCGCAATATCCTCTAACCAAGTAGGTTGAGCAGATGATATGGTTTGAAGTTCTGGTAATACTTCGGTAGGGTCGTGAGGTTTCCTGGAAAGAGAGTCAGCTGCACTGTTCTCAGTCCCTTTTTTATAGCAGATGTTGTACTGCAGGCCCAGCAATTTTGTAAGAGCCTTCTGCTGCCATTTTGTATGCAACCTTTGTTCAGACAGACTAGCCAAACTGCGCTGATCCGTTCTGATAACAAACTCAGAAACTTGCAAATATTGACGCCAGTGGTCTACAGCAAGAAGGATTGCCAAATACTCTTTTTCATATACAGACAATGTTTGGTTCCTGGGTCCCAAGGCTTTACTAACATAAGCAAGGGGGTGACCATCTTGCATAAGCACCGCCCCAATGCCCACATCACAAGCATCTGTCTCAATGACAAAAGGAGAAGAAAAATTGGGCAGAGCTAAAACTGGAGCTGACATGAGAGCTTGTTTCAGGACAGTGAAAGCTTGTTGTTCATTTTGTGTCCAGTGGAAAGGAACCCCCTTCTTCAACAAATTAGTAAGTGGTTTACTGACAATGCCATAGTGACGAATGAATTTCCTGTAATACCCAGCTAACCCGAGGAAACCTCTCACTTCCTTAGCAGATACAGGAATTGGCCAATTCTGGATAGTGGCAATTTTATCTGGGTCAGTGGAGACACCTTGCCCACTAATAATATGCCCCAGATAGCCAATTTGGGTCTGAGCAAAAGAACACTTAGAGAGTTTCACCTGCCATTGATGCTGCAATAGCAATTTCAACACTTCTTCCAAATGATGCAGGTGAAGAGCATAAGTGGCACTGAAAACTAAGATATCATCGAAGAAGACAACGACATATTTTCTCACGCAGGGTGATAAGGTGTCATTCATAGCAAACTGAAAAGTGGATGGTCCTCCTGTGAGACCAAATGACAGCACCAGGAACTCATAGTGCCCTATATGTGTTTGGAAAGCAGTTTTATGCTCTTCACCCGGTGCAAGTCTGATTTGATGATAACCAGACCGAAGACCCAACTTATAAAACCAACAAGAACCAGCTAGTTCATCCAACAATTCATCTATTACTGGGATGGGAAACTTGCTTTTAACAGTAATGGCATTCAGATGTCTGTAGTCAAAGACTGGCCTCCAAGTTTTATCTTTCTTCTGAACCAAAATCATTGGGAAGAGAAAGCACTGTTGTTGTGTCTAATGATACCAGCATCTAACATGTCCTTGACTTGCTTCTCCATTTCATCCTTCAATGATGGAGCAATTCTGTAGGGATTGATAGAAACTGGTTGAGCTCCAGGGATTAGGGGGATGGTGTGATCATATTTCCTCCTAGGGGGAAGGCCTTTAGGAGCCTCAAAGACTGGAGCAAATCTAGACAACAATTCCTTGATCTCAGAAGGAATCTCAGGTTGTGTCACAGTGTTAGAAACCATCATATAAGAAACCTCAATCAGGGAACAAATTTGTGGAGCAGCATCTTGTCCAAGCAGGGTAACCGGTGCACCATTGAGTTCGAAAGAAAGCCAATGTTCTGACCAATCTACTTGCATGGGGCTATGGGCAGCCAGCCAATCCAATCCCAAAATTCCCTCATAGGAGCCCAAAGGAAAAACCTTGAAGGTGTTTACAAATTCATATGTATCACAAAACCAGTGGCCATCCTGCAACTGCTGAGTACAGGGAATCAAGCTGCCATTGGCCACTCTGACCATTCTGACTGGAATTTGGAAACACCTTGGAGCTTACTTGCCATAGCACAATCAATAAATGAGTGGGTACTACCTGAATCTACCAAGAAAATCAGTGAAAGTCCTTGCATCTGCACCTTCAGCTTCATAGTGGTAACAGCTGGAGTTGAGATGTCCCCTAACGCAGCAGCAGAAATGCAGATTGCATTAGCTTCTTCAGAGACTTCCTCTTCATTATCACTGAATTCAGTCGGCATGTTCTGGACATAATCGAGCATTTCCTACACAACATGTAACTGTACTTGTTGCTGGCACTTATGTTCACGGGCCCATTTCTCACCACGCACAAAACACAACCCCTTAGATTTCCTATATGCATGCAGGGCAGACCATCTGTCCTCCACAGCAGGAGAACTCCGAATAGGTTCAGGTGGCCTCTTGTCATCAGTGATTTTGGTCAAGGAACGGGCTGTCACTGATGCCGCCGATCGCTTGTAAGAGGATGAACTATTATTCTGTAACAGGGTCGAATCACCCAACTCTTCTGACAGTAAGGCAAGTGCATATGCCGAGTCAAGGTCCATGAGCTGCTGAATCCCAACTAGCAGACGAACTGATGGCATCAAGCCCTCCATGAACCTTCTGACATAGTGAACAGCGCTAGGGTTCGTCCCATATGTTGTCAATTGGTCGTACAATTCAGAGAAACGCTTCACATGTTCCTCGACTGTGCTAGTCTGACGAATATGAAACATCTGACGAACCAAGTTTTGGTGCTTGTTGCGACCAAAACGAGACTGCAACATGGAGCAAAATTCAGGCCAACTGACATTAGGAGCACGACGCTGGACTGACTCAAGCCATCGCACTGCAGTGCCCTCAAATTGTGACGAAGCAAACAAGATCCACTGCCCTTGCGGGGTGTTCCAAAATTTGAAGTAATCCTCACAACGCGACTGCCAGAGCTTGGGATTAGAGCCATCAAAATGTGGCAACTCAATTCGGGGACCAAAATTCAGAGCATCATGCAGAAACGATCGAGAATTTTCTGGCGCTGGAATAAGTTGACGAAATTGGGCAGCCTCGACTGGCATACCTCGGGCAGCAGGCGGAACATACTTGTGGGCCGAGTGTCGTTGGTCCAGATCAGATCGGGGCCCATCCGAGACGCTTGATCCGCCGTTGGTCGGTGCCGATTGGGGATTCGGCGGGGGTTCCCTCGGGGACACCGGAGCTGAAGTCGGCGACGCAGTCCCACGATCAGCGCTGATCTCGCCCCTCAGTCCGTCGAGGTCGACGCCGATGGCTAGCTTGACGTTGTCGATGCGCCCTGACAGCTGATCCAGCTTGTTGTCCAGCTTGGCGAGGGCGGTGATCATCTCCTCGCTGCGCTCCGTCGAGGACTTGGCGAGGGCGGCGTCGAAATCCGTGCGGAGGAACTCGTAGATCGCGCGAGTTTCCGACGAAATTTTTTCCATGGCTTCGGCTCGGCGACGCACAGCAAGGCGGGTGTGGCGGAGGTGGGTGGGGAACTCCAGGATTCGAGGGCTCTGATACCAAATTGTGAAGGCTAGGGATCAGAATCTGCCATTGAATTCGAATTCTCGAGCTACAAGGAGGAATTACAGAGGAGAAGAGAGTCATCTCCTTCAGGAGGCAGAACACACACGCAACATCCAGCCACTTGGCCGTTCCTTTCCTTCCTGCCTCTCTCTCACAGTTACAGCTGTATAAGTACCAACGTCCTACTTGGCCCACTCTGGCCCAGCTAACCGAGCCGGCGGGCGAGGATGTCGTTTGGACCGGCCCGCATACTGAATGTCAGCTTGGCCCTCTTCTTGACCGCTGACATGGATCCGCGGCTGTGTGGCCTTCCAGCTGTCCCCCGGGCACCATAATATGCTTCGCTTTCCCTCAAGTTAGGGTTTCTCTTTCCTCTCGGGGCGATCTACGTTGCCGCCGTTGAGACCTGGTTTTTCCCTACCTCCGCCGTGATCCGCGACCATTGATCCTTGACAGGCGGCGCGTCTGATGCTCGCTGGTCTGGGCGATCGTGGGAGGGGGAGACTTTAGGGTTCCTGAAGAAGGCCCGGTTGTTTCTAGTCGGGTTAGGGATCGAGAGCATATGGCATCGGACGGGGCTTCGGGTTCTGCTACGGCAGGGCGATCGGAGATAGACGATGTGGCGTCACTGATGAAGGAACTTGGCCTGCGGGAAGAGGATCTCGACGATGTGATTTTCGATGACAAGACCGCTCCGCCAGAGGCGGCTCATTGGATTGCGCTCGCGAAGGTCCACTGCGTCAAAACATACAGTCAATATTGGTTTTTCAAGAACATGAGAGCTGCATTGGATCTTGCTCAAGAGGTACAATTCAAGCCGCTAGAGGAGAACTTGTATACCATCCAGTTTTCGTGCTTGGGAGATTGGGAGAGAGTAATCCAAGACGGACCTTGGCACTTCAGAGGAGATGCTGTTATCATTAAGCCCTATGATGGTTTGGCGAAACCTTCAACTTTCCAGCTTGATATTATTGATATTTGGGTGCAAATTCATGATGTACCTCCTCTGTATGCTCATCTAGTGCCATCTATGGCGGCAAAGGTGGGTGAAGTCCTTTTTGCTGAACCACTTTCACAAGATTTTACGGGGAATTTCCACCGTGTTTGGGTGAGGATCAATGTTACTAAGCCTTTGAAGAATGCTGTCTCTATGATATGGGAAGGACGGAGGCAAATTTACAAAGTGAAATATGAGAAACTACCTGATTGGTGTGCGGTTTTGGGCATGTTGGGACACTTATTCAAGGAGCATGGCACGGGGATCCACCCTCCATCTACGCTTGTTTTCAAGGAGCTAAGGGCATCTTGGGTGATGCGGACAGGCCAAGGACCTGGGGGTGGCCGCGGGCGTAGAGGCGGACGCCGGGGAGGCCGTAGTGGCCGAGGAAATAGTGCAAGAACTGAGCATGAGGCTGCCCATGGTGGGGGAGAGGAGTTTGAGGAGGATGAGGATACACAGATGGATGAGGCGGAACGCAACAAGAAGAGGACGCAACCAACCGTGTTGGGGACCGCTCAGAACACTTCGGGTGGATCTGTCATCGGTGGTTTGCTAACCCTACCTCCGCCACAGACACCGTTGAGCCCGCCACCAAAGCATGAGCAGAAGAGAGCGAAAACAGGAATGATAAATGAGAAGAGTACACAAGAGAAGAGCAACAAGAAAGGCAGCAAATCATCAGATGCAACATCCGCGGACTCCCAGGCGGAGTACCGCCGGGCACAATGAGTCTCCTCAACTGGAACTGCCGCGGCGTGGGCAAGGCCGCGACAGTCTGAGAGCTCCGTGAGCTAGCACAGAAATTTGCCCCTACCCTGCTTTGTATCGTGGAAACCCAGATTGATAGACTTAGGGTAGAAAAACTAGTAAGTACTCTCGGTTACGATCATGCTTTTGCTGTTAGTAGTCAGGGCCGTGGCGGTGGCCTCGGAATTTTTTGGAACAGTCCAATAAATATTGAAATTCTTGGTTATTCAATGTATCATATTGATTGCAAGGTGGATGAACCAGGAAAGTAATCTTGTAGAGCCTCGTGTTTCTATGGAGAAGCGCAAACGTAGCTAAGGTACCAGACTTGGGATACGATGAAGGGGATTGCGTCTTTGAGTGATCTTCCGTGGATTTGTTTTGGGGATTTCAACGAAGTACTGCGTCCGAAAGAACAAGAAGGAGTTGGAGAGCGAAGCAATGCCCAAATCCAGGGCTTTCGGGACGCAGTGGATATTTGCATGTTGGAAGATATTGGCTATCAAGGTAACTTTTGGACATGGGAGAAAAAGGTCACGGGAGGAAGCTACACCCGCGTCTGGCTGGATAGGGCGCTTGCATCAGCTGAATGGGTTGTCCGATTCTCGTATGCATATTTGAAACACCTCACTGCAGTGTCAAGTGACCATAGCCGATCCTGATTAATATGGTGGACACTCAAGCACGTCCTCCAGCCAAGCCGCCTTTCTGATATGAGGTGATGTGGGAGACACATGAGGAGTGGAATGATGCATTGAGGCAGTGATGGATTGGTGATCAGCCGGCGCTGAATCCGGAGGAGCTCCGAACTAAACTTACTAATCTGGGAAGTAACTTTGGCAGGTGGAATAGGGAGACTTTTGGGAGCGTCCGAAAGGAGATAAAACAACAGCTTGAGGAACTTGAACGCCTTCGTGGGGATCCAGCAAGAATGGGGCCGTCACATCTTGAGATTAAAGTCAATGAACGGCTAGTAGAACTTTATCATCGTGAAGAGCTCATGTGGCGACAACGGTCGAGAATTGAATGGTTAGCTTCGGGGGATAAGAATACCAAATTTTTCCACCTTCGAGCAAGTAGGAGAAGGAAGAAAAACATGATAAAAGCATTAGCTAATGCGCTGGGTGTTACTGTTGAGGAGCCAGCCGAACTAAAAGAGATGGTTACGGATTTCTATAAAAGCCTGTATAACACCGAAGGGGTCACAAACATGGAGAGTGTCCTCCAACATGTACCTACTAAGGTTACACATCAGATGAATGAGATGTTAGTGGCTCCATACACAAAAGAAGAGGTTAAGAAGGCTCTCTTTCAAATGGGCCCGACGAAGGCACCAGGCCCAGATGGATTTCCAGCACAGTTTTACCAAAAACATTGGGAAATCTGTGGAGATGAAGTGACCACGGCTGTTTTGATGATAATTAAAGGAGAGGAGAGCGCAGAGTGTGTTAATGATACGGTGCTGGTGCTTATTCCTAAGGTGATAAACCCGACACTCCTAACGCAATTCCGTCCTATCAGTTTATGTAACGTCATATACAAAATTGCTTCCAAAGTTATTGCAAACAGGTTGAAACTTATCCTACCAGAGATAATATCAGAGGAGCAATCTGCGTTCGTTCCAGGTCGGTTGATAACTGACAATATCATTTGTGCTTATGAATGCCTGCATTTTATGAAGCGAAGCAAAGCCAAAACAAATAGTCATTGTGCGTTGAAGTTGGACATGATGAAGACTTATGAAAGATTAGAATGGCCGTATCTCGAGGCTATCATGCTAAAAATGGGTTTTGCACAACAATGGGTACAGATCATAATGAGCATGATTAGCTTAGTATCCTTCTCAGTTCCGTTCAATGGAGAGAAGCTTGAATCTTTCAAACCATCACGAGGTATCCGACAGGGAGATCCGATCTCCCCCTATCTTTTCTTGATCGCAGCAGAGGGCCTTTCGTGCCTACTAAAAAACAGTTCTCAGTCATCTGCGCTTGAGGGGATTAAGGTGGCAAACACAGCTCCCGCTGTCAACCACCTCCTCTTTGCAGACGACAGCCTGTTGTTGTTCAAGGCTAGTACAGAGGGGGCATAGGAGGTATCTAACCTTTTGGAGGTATACTGTAAAGCATCGGGTCAGCGAATCAACAACGAGAAGTCGTCTATTTTCTTCAGTAAAGGATGTCCACAACATATGAGAGATAGCATTAAAACGATCTTAAATGTCCATAATGAGTCACTGAACGAGCGCTATTTGGGCATGCCAACGGATGTGGGACAATCCAAGATGAGGACGTTCAAATATCTCAGAGATAGAGTTTGGGGGAAGTTAAAGGGCTGGATGGAGAAGCTCTTATCGGCAGGGGGAAAGAAGTTTTCATTAAAGCAGTGGCCCAAGCCCTACCAGTCTATTCTATGGCATGTTTCAGGTTGCCTAGGGGTCTCTGTGAGAATATCTCCTCAATTATCAGACAATTTTGGTGGGGAAGCAAAGTGGGTAAATGTAAACTAGCATGGGTGGCATGGGATATTTTGACACAGCCAAAGCATCTCGGAGGTCTTGGCTTTCGGGATATGGAAGTTTTCAACCTTGCTTTATTAGCAAGACAGGCATGGAGAGTACTGTGTGATCCCTCATCTCTCAGTGCACGACTTCTGAAGGCAGTTTACTTCCCTCAAACATCTCTGATGGAGGTGGAGCTGGGCAACAGACCCTCGCAAATCTGGCGAGCAATCCTTGATGGACGTGATATGCTCAGGCAAGGGCTAATTCGGAGGATTGGCAATGGGCAGACAACTGAAATCTGGACACAAAACTGGCTACCACGTTCTGGTATGATGAGGCCAATAGCACCACTAATTCCTAACCCACCACAAATGGTCTCAGAATTGATAAATGTGTTTATAGCAAGCTGGAATGAGCAGCTCGTCCGGGCTATCTTCCTGCCAATTGACGCTGAGGCTATACTATCAATCCCTTTGTGTACACGGAATATAAATGACTTCTGGGCCTGGAGCGGAGAGAGGAGCGGTTCTTTCTCGGTCAAATCTGCATATAGGCTTATCATCCACACGAAGACCACGAGGGAGAATTGGATTGAGGAACAGGACAGTACATCCGTTGCAGGTAACGTTGGTGGTGAATGGAAGGATCTCTGGAAAACAGATGTACCCTTAAAAATTAAGCCGTTCTTGTGGCGGCTGGCCCAGAATTCCATTCCAACAGCAGATGTATTACAGCATAGGAACATGACAACATCGCCATCATGTGTGTTATGTGGGGCGAGGGATTCGTGAAGACATGCATTGCTGAACTGCTCGATGGCACGCAGTGTTTGGGCACTGACTGATGAGGCAATTTTGGATCAGATAAGCAGTTTTGACAGCAAGAATGTACGGGACTGGCTTTTCGCTATGAGGAAGGCGTTGAGGAGCGATCTTTTTGTCCAGTTGACGGTAACACTATGGGCTATTTGGGCAGCAAGAAGAAAGGCCGTCTATGAGGATATATTTCAGAGCCCGTTCTCGACTCACTGCTTTGTCAAATCTTTTCTGAATGATATTGAGATAGTGAAGAAGCCGGAAAGTGCTGGAGTGAACTCTGCACCCGTGCGACCGAGACAGTGGATCCAACCCCCTCACGGCATGATGAAAGTGAATGTTGATGCAGCCACTGGACGGGGATCGAGGTTTGGTACTGTTGCTGCAGTTTGTAGAAACCGAGCGGGAGATTACATGGGAGCATCAGCAATAGTGTTCAAGGGTATATCTGACCCAACTACTCTAGAAGCGTTGGCAGTCCGGGAAGCAATGACACTCGCACAAGATCTTCACATGCAGGCGATTCATGTCGCAACTGATTGTAAAGGTATTGTAAACGACATCAGTCAGAAGAGTAGTCCGAGCTATGGTGCTATTATTCATGAGATCATAGATTACGCTCGTAGTTTTCAGTCATGCAATTTTGTGCATGAATTTAGAAGCTTGAATTTCGAGGCTCACAATCTAGCGAAGCATGCTTTGAAACTGGGGGTAGGCCGCCATGTTTGATTAGGCAACCCTGGTGAACTTCAGTTCGTCCCTGTAAATGTGGTGACGGTTTAATAAAAGCTTCGGTGATTGTCTAAAAAAACTGTCCCCCGGGCAGCTGGACCAGAACACCAAGAGCGCAGCTTCCACCGGAGTGGTATTGTCATCGTCCCGGCGGCGACGCCGGCCGTAGAAGTATCTGCTTTTCGGTTCAATCTTGAGCTCGGCCACCGTGAATTCTTGTCCATCACCATCGCATAGGAGATCGATGTGATCAAGGCTGAACTCTCTACATAACGAGTCGTAATCGTCGTCGTAATAATTGCGTCCGAAAGCAGGGAGGAGCTGGAGCCATGTCGGCCCGGTGGAGCCGGCAGTGTACACGAACAGGTCTCTGCTGTTGTAACCACGACGGAGCTTGAGGAGGATGGAGTTGTCATGGGCAGCGGCCACGGAGGGCAAGGGTTCCGACCTGTGATTGCCGCGAGCCCAGCGCACGTAGATGGAGAAGATCCCCGGGGGTGGTAAGCGCGGAAGGAGACGAGGATGGGCTCGCCCTTGGAGGTGATGGCGCCCGCGCTGGTCGCGTGGAAGTGGTCGTCGGGGTCGATCAGGGTGTTGGTGCCCAGCAACACCTAGTCCGGGTAGCGGTGCGGGGCTGACGAGGACGGGGACGAGGCCTCGGGAGCTGACGACGACGCGCCGGAGCTATCCATCAGGCGGCCGGCACGAGCCGAGCTGGCGGTGGATTTGCGATCTGTGCTGCGGCAGAAGAAGAAGAAAAGAGGGTTTCCTTGGTTTGGTTGATATAAGGTTTTCGAGACGTGACCGATGCCTGTTGAAAATATTAGCACTTTTCCGATTAAATTTATCCATGAGTAAAAATTAAGTATGGCATAAAAGATATGCATCTCATAGCGATACAGAATATAGAATCGAATCTTCTATGAGCAACACATATACGGCTAGCATAAATACGAGTAAACGAGGGATGAACAGATCATACCCTTCGGTTGGCCAGGCCAACGCGGCGGCGGCGGCAGGAGCCTCGGCGTCGTCCGTGGCCTTCTTCTTAGCGGCGACGTCGTCGGCCATAGTGTCGATGCAGAGGAAGTAGTGGAAGTAGAGACGAACGGAGTTGGAGACGGATCGGGAGCAGTCGCGTCGAGACGCTCCCAAAAACCTTATTGTCGTTCTCCCGGGCAGGATCTCGAACGACAGGGTTCCGGAGACACCTGCTCTCCCGACCAGCCGTGCACGCGGTCGTCGGGATGGGATCGCCGGAGGCAACACAGAGTGAGGAACAGTAGATGACGGCTAGGTCACGCGAGAAGAAGTGAGTGAATCGAACTAGGTTACTTCACTGGCCAGAGCCTTCTTATATAGTCTGTAAGGGAGAAAGTCGTGGTCCTTGCTGAGGCCCACGACCAAGTAGACTCATTCCCGACAAGGGAGTCGACGAATCCTGGCAAGGATCACACCCCCGGCAAAGGAGTCGACGAATCCCGGCAATGCAAGTCAGCCCACAGTCCAACGTCTTGGATAGTGGCTCACATGTTAGCGACTCGTTAATTAATCCCTGATTAATTAATTTATTCCTGAGCGGCAAAAATAAGCTTCAGCTCGGCTCATTCCCGCAACCCGCGGTGCGCGTCGTGACGAGGCGAGGCGGGCGGCGGAGGAGGAGCGCGCGTATACCACTCCCCTTCCCAAGTTCCCAATGGCAAGTGGTAGAGCAGCCCTTATAAAGGGGTCTCAACTCTCCTCAACTAGCAAGGTGGGATTAAACTTCCCACCACATGCCATCTCATACATGGGCCTCAAGATTAACCAGGGATTAGTGTCTTATATGGGCCTAAGCCCATCCATAATCCAACAATCCCCCACCAGATCTCGAGGCACATAAGTTTGTCAACTGTTCCAAACAATGTTTGATATACCAGAATTATCAGTGGAGACTGTTAAGTTGAACTTCCACCTAGAGCAACAGGATTAGACTTCTTCAGAACTAAACAATGGACTATGTCTTGAATTGCTAGTTTGGCGTGCAGACGTTTTGCCTATTGTCAGCTGATACATGGCTGCCGTAGGCTAAACCCCACGGGTGGAGCTTATTAGTCATACTCCATACCTTCTCATAAGCTTAATGGAGATTACCCAATCTCATAGACTGTGACCAGCAGTCGGGCTCACGTAGGTGTGTTCCTCCAAAGAATGCTCTGTAGGTTAGCATCTTGCTTACATAAGCTTTGGAACATATTAAGACAAAAGTCAGCCTGCCTTACAGAATTGAGAGTATTACTACATCTCCAACGGAGTGGGTTTATTAAGAATACTCTCCTCAGTTGACCTCTGGATTGTTTTTCCAGGTCCTAATTCACGGGATCTCCGATCACATAGGTTGGGTTACCCCCATGGCAACTTACGTGGGTCTCATACCATCTCCCTCGATGTATTTTCTATCACAATCCATGATAGCCCTTTCGTAAAAGGGTCTGCCAGATTCTTAGCCGTCTGGATATAATCCAACGCTATTACTCCGGAGTTTCTTGATTTTCTGACAGATTTCAATCTTCTTCTTATGTGCTTTGTGGATTTCATGTTATCCTTTGAACTCTTAGCCTTGGCAATCACTGTTTGATTGTCATAGTTCATAAGGACAGCCGGCACTGGTTTATCAACCACCGGCAAATCCATCAAAAGCTCTCGAAGCCATTCTGCTTCGACGCATGATGTGTCTAATGCTGTGATTTCGGCTTCCATAGTCGATCTGGTTAAGATCGTCTGCTTGCAAGACTTCCAGAAAACAACACCACCACCAAGTGTGAAGACATGTCCACTTGTGACTTTCATCTCATCAGCATCAGATATCCAATTCGAATCACTATACCCCTCAAGTACCGTCGGGTACCCAGAATAGTGAATTCCATAGTTCGCAGTACCTTGCAAATAACGCATCACTCGCTCAATAGCATGCCAATGCACATCTCCCGGATTGGAAACAAACCGTCTCAGTTTGCACACAGCAAATGAGATGTCAGGACGAGTAGCACATGCTAGGTACATCAGTGAACCAACCACTTGAGAATATCTCAATTGATCTACAGCCGTGCCTTCGAACTTTTGAATCCGCACACTAGGATCATATGGTGTTGCAGAAGGTTTGCAGTCCGAATATCCAAAATGGCTCAAAATCTTCTCAACATAGTGGGATTGCAAAAGTGTAATTCCACCCTCAGGATTTCTCAGTAGCTTGATGTTCAGGATAACATCAGCCACACCCAGGTCCTTCATCTCAAAGTTGTCAGATAGAAAAGACTTGACCTCCTCAATGACCTTGAGGTGGGTCCCAAATATCAATATGTCATCGACATACAAACACAATATAACTCCTTCGCCCCCACCATAGCGATAGTATATACATTTTTCAGCTTCGTTCACAATAAAGCCAGCAGATGTCAGAGTAGTGTTGAACTTCTCATGCCATTGCTTAGGCGCTTGTTTCAGGCCATACAGAGATTTCACTAGCTTACACACCTTTCTTTCCCGACCATTTACTACAAAGCCATCCGGCTGTTGCATGTAAATTTCCTCGTCTAGCTCTCCATTAAGGAAAGCCGTCTTAACGTCCATCTGATGAACGAGAAGACCATGCGAGGCAGCCAAAGCGAGTAACACTCGAATGGTTGTCAGTCTAGCCATAGGTGAATAAGTGTCAAAGAAATCCTATTCGTCTTTCTGGGTATAACCCTTGGCCACAAGCCTAGCCTTGTACTTCTCAACAGTACCATCGGGCCTAACCTTCTTTTTGAACACCCACTTACATCCTAATGGTCGACAACCATAAGGACGATCAGTGATCTCCCAAGTCCCGTTAGCCAAGATGGAATCCATATCACTACGGACTGCATCCTTCCAGTAGTCAGCATCCGGAGATGCATAAGCTTCTGAAATGGAGCTGGGAGTATCATCATCCACGAGGTACACGAGGAAATCATCACCAAAGGAATTTGTAGTCCTCTGTCTCTTGCTCCTAACAGGAGCTTCCTCGTCATCCTTCGTGGAACTCTTATCACTTTTATGTTCATAATATTCCATCGGAATAGCAGGTTCAGGAGTCTCATCAGATTTCAGTCTAGAATTGCTTTGCATATCTCTCATGGGGAAAATATTCTCAAAGAATGTAGCATCCCTAGACTCTATAATTGTACCGACCTTCTGGTCAGGTACCTCAGATTTCACCACTAGAAATCTATACCCAACGCTATGCTTGGCATAGCCAAGAAAAACACAGTCCATGGTCTTTGGTCCCAACTTGCGCTTTTTGATTATAGACACGTTGACTTTCGCCAAACAGCCCCAAGTGCGCAAGTAAGAGAGTGTAGTTCTTTTCTTTTCCCATTGCTCATAGGGATTAGTCTCATTATCCTTTGTGGGAACTTTATTCAGGACATGACAAGATGTCAATACAGCCTCCCCCACCATGCCTTGGATAAACCCGATGTATCTAATATGGCGTTAACCAAATCAGTTAGAGTACGGGTTTTCCGTTCGGCAACCTCGTTTGACTGGGGTGAGTAGGGAGCCGTCCTCTCATGAATAATACCATGTTCCGCACAGAATAAATCAAATTCATTAGAAAAGTACTCTCCACCACGATCAGACCGGACTCGTTTTATTTTCTTCTCAAGTTGGCTCTCAGCTTCAGCCTTATAGACTTTAAAGTAGTGTAGAGCCTCATCCTTAGTATTTAACAAATACACGTAGCAGAATCTAGTGGAATCATCAATCAGAGTCATGAAGTATTCATTTCCACATTTAGTCAACACACCATTCATCTCACAGAGATTTGAATGTATGAGCTCTAGAGGTGCCAAGTGTCTCTCCTTCGCAGGCTTGTGAGGCTTACGAGGTTTCTTAGCTTGCACACACATGATGTCTACTACACAACCTTCTTCTTGTAGACGTTGTTGGGCCTCCAAGTGCAGAGGTTTGTAGAACAGTAGCAAATTTCTCTCAAGTGGATGACCTAAGGTTTACCAATCCGTGGGAGGCGTAGGATGAAGATGGTCTCTCTCAAGCAACCCTGCAACCAAATAACAAAGAGTCTCTTGTGTCCCCAACACACCCAATACAATGATAAATTGTATAGGTGCACTAGTTCGGCGAAGAGATGGTGATACAAGTGGTATATGGATAATAGATAAAGGTTTTTGTAATCTGAAAATATAAAAACAACAAGGTAACTAATGGTAAAAGTGAGCGTAAATGATATTGCAATGCTAGGAAACAAGGCCTAGGGTTCATACTTTCACTAGTGCAAGCTCTCTCAACAATAATAACATAATTGGATCACATAACTATCCCTCAACATGCAACAAAGAGTCACTCCAAAGTCACTAATAGCGGAGAACGAACGAAGAGATTATGGTAGGGTACGAAACCACCTCAAAGTTATTCTTTCCAATCAATTCGTTGGGCTATTCCTATAAGTGTCACAAACAGCCCTAGAGTTCGTACTAGAATAACACATTAAGACACAAATCAACCAAAACCCTAATGTCACCTAGATACTCCAATGTCACCTCAAGTATCCGTGGGTATTATTATACGATATGCACCACACAATCTCAGATTCATCTATTCAACCAACACATAGAACCTCAAAGAGTGCCCCAAAGTTTCTACCGGAGAATCAAGACAAAAACGTGTGCCAACCCCTATGCATAAGTTCATGGGTGGAACCCGCAAGTTGGTCACCAAAACATACATCAAGTGAATCACGTGATATCCCTTTGTCACCACAGATACACACGGCAAGACATACATCAAGTGTTCTCAAATCATTAAAGACTCAATCCGATAAGATAACTTCAAAGGGAAAACTCAATCCATTACAAGAGAGTAGAGGGGGATAAGAAACATAAGATCCAACTATAATAGCAAAGCTCGCGATACATCAAGATCGTGCCAAATCAAGAACACGAGAGAGAGAGAGAGAGAGAGATCAAACACATAGCTACTGGTACATACCCTCAGCCCCGAGGGAGAACTACTCCCTCCTCGTCATGGAGAGCACCGGGATGATGATGATGGCCACCGGAGAGTGATTCCCCCTCCGGCAGGGTGCCGGAATGGGTCTAGATTGGCTTTCGGTGGCTACGGAGGCTTCTGGCGGCGGAACTCCCGATCTATTCTCGTCTTCGATAGTTTTAGGGTATATGGATATACATAGGCAGAAGAAATACATCAGGAGAGCCACGAGGGTGGAGGGCGCGCCCAGGGGGGTGGGCGCGTCCCCTGCCTCGTGCCTTCCTCGTTGCTTCCCTTACGTACACTCCAAGTCTTCTGGGTTGCTTCCATTCCAAAAATAAGTTCCGTGAAGTTTCAGGTCAATTGGACTCCGTTTGATTTTCCTTTTCTGCGATACTCTAAAACAAGGAAAACATAGAAACTGGCACTGGGCTCTGGGTTAATAGGTTAGTCCCAAAAATAATATAAAAGTGTATAATAAAGCCCATAAAACATCCAAGGTTGATAATATAATAGCATGGAACAATCAAAAATTATAGATACGTTGGAGACATATCAGCATCCCCAAGCTTAATTCCTGCTCGTCCTCGAGTAGGTAAATGATAAAAACAGAATTTTTGATGTGGAATGCTACCTAACATATTTCTCTAAGTAATTCTCTTAATTTTGGCATGAATGTTCAGATCCATAAGATTCAAGACAAAAGTTTAATATTGACATAAAAATAATAATACTTCAAGCATACTAACTAAGCAATCACGTCTTCTCAAAATAACATGGCCAAAGAAAGTTCATCCCTACAAAATCATATAGTTTGGTCATCCTCCATTTTCGTCACACAAGAATGCTCTCATCATGCACAACCCCGATGACAAGCCAAGCAATTGTTTCACACTTTAGTAATCTCAAACTTTTTTCAACTTCCAAGCAATACATGAGCGTGAGCCATGGATATAGCACTATGGGTGGAATAGAATATAATAAGGGGGGTTATGTGGAGAAGACAAAAAAGGAGAAAGTCTCACATCGACGCGGCTAATCAATGGGCTAGGGAGATGCCCATCAATTGATGTCAATGCAAGGAGTAGGGATTACCATGCAATGGATGCACTAGAGCTATAAATGTATGAAAGCTCAACAAAAGAAACTAAGTGGGTGTGCATCCAACTTGCTTGCTCACGAAGACCTAGGGCACTTGAGGAGGCCCATTGTTGGAATATACAAGCCAAGTTCTATAATGAAAATTTCCCACTAGTATATGAAAGTGACAAAACAAGAGACTCTCTATCATGAAGATCATGGTGCTACTTTGAAGCACAAGTGTGGAAAAAAGGATAGTAGCATTGTCCCTTTTATTTTTTATTTTATTTTATTTTATTTGGCCTTTTTTTTATTTAGCATTTCTCTCTTTTTTTGGACCATTTTTTTATTTTTTGGGACAATGCTCTATTAATGATGATCATCACACTTCTATTTATTTACAACTCAAAGATTAGAACTCGATACTAGAGCAAAGTATGACTCTATATGAATGCCTCCGGCGGTGTACCGGGATGGGCAATTAATCAAGAGTGACATGTATGATAAATTATGCATGGTGGCTTTGCCACAAATACAATGTCAAATACATGATCATGCTAAGCAATATGACAATGATGAATGTGTCATGATAAATGGAATGGTGGAAAGTTGCATGGCAATATATCTCAGAATGGCTATGGAAATGCCATAATAGGTAGGTATGGTGGCTGTTTTGAGGAATATATAAGGAGGTTTATGTGTGAAAGAGCGTATCATATCACGGGGTTTGGATGCACCGGCGAAGTTTGAACCAACTCTCAATGTGAGAAAGGGCAATGCACGGTATCGAAGAGGCTAGCAATGATGGAAGGGTAAGAGTGCGTATAATCCATGGACTCAACATTAGTCATAAAGAACTCACATACTTATTGCAAAAATCTACAAGTCATCAAAAACCAAGTATTACGCGCATGCTCCTAGAGGGATAGATTGGTAGGAAAAGACCATCGCTCGTCCCCGACCACCACTCATAAGGAAGACAATCAAATAACACCTCATGTTTCAAATTTGTTACACAACGTTTACCATACATGCATGCTACGGGACTTGCAAACTTCAACACAAGTATTCCTCAAATTCACAACTACTCAACTAGCACAACTTTGATATCACTATCTCGATATCTCAAAACAATCATCAAGTATCAAACTTCTCTTAGTATTCAATGCACTTATATGAAAGTTTTTATTATATCCCTCTTGTATGCCCATCATATTAGGACTAGTTTCATAACCAAAGCTAACTACCATGTTGTTTTAAAGACTCTCAAAATAATATAAGTGAAGCATGAGAGATCAATTATTTCTTCAAAATAAAACCACCATCGTGTTCTAAAAAGATATAAGTGAAGCACTAGAGCAAATGACAAACTACTCCGAAAGATATAAGTGAAGATTAATGAGTAGTCAAACAATTATGCAACTATATGAAGACTCTCTAACATTTAATAATTTCAGATCTTGGTATTTTATTCAAACATCAAGCAAAACAAAAGAAAATAAAATGACTCTCCAAGCAAAACACATATCATGTGGTAAATAAAAATATAGCTCCAAGTAAAGTTACCGATGAACGAAGACGAAAGAGGGGATCCCTTCCGGGGCATCCCCAAGTTTAGGATTTTGGTTGTCCTTGAATATTACTTTGGAGTGCCTTGGGAATCCCCAAGCTTAGGCTCTTGCCACTCCTTATTCCATAGTCCATCGAATCTTTACCCAAAACTTGAAAACTTCACAACACAAAACTTAACAGAAAACTCGTAAGCTCCGTTAGCGAAAGAAAACAAAACACCACTTCAAGGTGCTGTAATGAACTCATTCTTTATTTATATTGGTGTTAAACCTACTGTATTCCAACTTCTCTATGGTTTATAAACTCTTTTACTAGCCATAGATTCATCAAAATAAGTAAACAACGCAATGAAAACAGAATCTGTCAAAAACAGAATAGTCTGTAGTAATCTGTAGGTTTCGACCACTTCTGGAACTCATAAAATTCTAAAATAAATTTGTGGACCTGAGGAATTTATCTATTAATCATATGCAAAAAGAATTAACTAAATAGCACTCTCCAATAAAAAATGGCAGCAATTCTCGTGAGCGCTAAAGTTTCTGTTTTCTACAGCAAGATCAACAAGACTTTCCCCAAGTCTTCCCAACGGTTCTACTTGGAACAAACACTAATTAAAACATAAAAACTCAATCATAAGAGAGGATAGATAAATTATTTATTGCTAAACAGGAGCAAAAAGCAAGTAACAAGAATAAGATTGGGTTGCCTCCCAACAAGCGCTATCGTTTAACGCCCCTAACTAGGCATGATGATTACAATGATGCTCACATAAAAAACAAGAATTGAAACATAAAGAGAGCATCATGAAGAATATTAATAGCAAATTTAAGTCTAATCCACTTCCTATACATAGGGATCTTGTGAGCAAAAAACTTGTGGGAACAAGAATCAACTTGCATAGGAAGGTAAAATAAGCATAACTTCAAAACTTTAAGCACATAGAGAGGAAACTTGATATTATTGCAATTCCTACAAGCATATATTCCTCCCTCATAATAATTTTCAGTAGCATCATGAATGAATTCAACAATATAACCAGCACATAAAGCATTCTTTTCATGATCTACAAGCATAAAATTTTATTACTCTCCACATAAGCAAAATTCTTTTCATTCGGAATAGTGGGAGTATCATAAGAAACTCGAATACTATAAATTGTTTCCACATTAAAAGAGTAATGTTCAGAAAAGGGGTAACCATAATCATGACAAGTCTTATAAATATAATCACTACTTTTTATAGCATAAGTATCATCACAATAATCATCATAAGTAGGAGGCATGCTATTATCATTATAAATTTGCATATCAAAACTTGGGAGACTAAAAATATCATCTTCATTAAAAGTAGCATCCCCAAGCTTGGGAAAAACATTAATTGCAGAAAATATATTCTCAAAAACATCATCTTCATCAAACATAGCATCCCCAAGCTTGGGCCTTTTCATATCATAAGCATAATCACTCTCATCATTAATAGTATGGATAGCACCAATAGTATAGCAATTATCATATTCTTCCAAGCAAGTGCCAAGAAGATTTTCAAGATCATAAGAAGTATCATTATCTTCCACAATTATATTTTCATGAGGCACAATAGTAATAGGAGCAGCATTATTTGGGAGAGATATCTTTTTACCTCTCTTCCTTTTTCTTTTCTTTTTCTTCACCACATAATGTGTGGGTTCAATCCTATTTTTGGAGCTCCTTATTAATGAGATTGGTTGAATAGGAGGCTCCTCCTCGTTACCTGATTCATCATAAGAAATAATAGGAGGGTATTGGGAAGTCTCTTCCCTTTCATTAGTATTCTCTTCATCTTCTATTTGTTTTCTTTTCTTTATGTAGTTGGCAATATAAGAATTTTCAATACAATTCACCGCACAATACATATAAATTTTCTCTAGATCAAAGCAAAGAAGTTTATCACGGGCAAATACTGGAAAATAGTTAGTTATACGTTTCATTTCTTCGTAACCCATAAGCAAACTAAGTTCATTATAATGTGCAAGGGAAATCAAGTCATCACAATTTTTGGACACGATTAGATCATGAAACAATTTGCATTGGATAGTTAAATGACCCCCTTCATTGCAAAGTTCATAAGTATGGCCAAGAAAATTTAAATTTTCAGCACAAACATCTAGCCTTTCCTGCAACAATTTAGTTTCTAAATGCTTATGTCTCTTGCAATATCTATCTTCCCTATTTGGTGTGTACTTACAAACCCAATGCACTCCACAAAAATTGACATGTTTATAGAAGACATTTTCATCGTAACTAGTGCAATCATCATTAGTACCATGGATATTTAAAGAGTTCATACTAACAACATTGCAATCATGCTCATCATTCAAAGATTTAGTGCCAAACATTTTAATGCATTCTTCTTCTAATACTTTGGCACAATTTTCCTTTCCATCATACTCACGAAAGATATTAAAAAGATGAAGCGTATGAGGCAAACTCAATTCCATATTTTTTGTAGTTTTCTTTTTTAAACTAAACTAGTGCTAAAACAAGAAACAAAAAGATTTGACTGCAAGATCTAAAGATATACCTTCAAGCACTCACCTCCCCGGCAACGGCGCCAGAAAAGAGCTTGATGTCTACTACACAACCTTCTTCTTGTAGACGTTGTTGGGCCTCCAAATGCAGAGGTTTGTAGGACAGTAGCAAATTTCCCTCAAGTGCATGACCTAAGGTTTATCAATCCGTGGGAGGCGTAGGATGAAAATGGTCTCTCTCAAGCAACCCTGCAACCAAATAACAAAGAGTCTCTTATGTCCCCAACACACCCAATACAATGGTAAATTGTATAGGTGCACTAGTTCAGCGAAGAGATGGTGATACAAGTGGTATATGGATAATAGATAAAGGTTTTTGTAATCTGAAAATATAAAAACAGCAAGGTAACTAATGGTAAAAATGAGCGTAAACGGTATTGCAATGCTAGGAAACAAGGCATAGGGTTCATACTTTCACTAGTGCAAGTTCTCTCAACAATAATAACATAATTGGATCACATAACTGTCCCTCAACATGCAACAAAGAGTCACTCCAAAGTCACTAATAGCGGAGAACGAACGAAGAGATTATGGTAGGGTACGAAACCACCTCAAAGTTATTCTTTCCAATCAATCCGTTGGGCTATTCCTATAAGTGTCACAAACAGCCCTAGAGTTCGTACTAGAATAACACCTTAAGACACAAATCAACCAAAACCCTAATGTCACCTAGATACTCCAATGTCACCTCAAGTATCCGTGGGTATGATTATATGATATGCATCACACAATTTCAGATTCATCTATTCAACCAACACATAGAACCTCAAAAAGTGCCCCAAAGTTTCTACCGGAGAATCAAGACGAAAACGTGTGCCAACCCCTATGCATAAGTTCATGGGCGGAACCCGCAAGTTGGTCACCAAAAAACACATCAAGTGAATCACGTGATATCCCTTTGTCACCACAGATACGCACGGCAAGACATACATCAAGTGTTCTCAAATCATTAAAGACTCAATCCGATAAGATAACTTCAAAGGGAAAACTCAATCCATTACAAGAGAGTAGAGGGGGAGAAGAAACATAAGATTCAACTATAATAGCAAAGCTCGCGATACATCAAGATCATGCCAAATCAAGAACACGAGAGAGAGAGAGAGAGATCAAACACATAGCTACTGGTACATACCCTCAGCCCTGAGGGAGAACTACTCCCTCCTCGTCATGGAGAGCACTGGGATGATGAAGATGGCCACCGGAGAGGGATTCTCCCTCCGGCAGGGTGCCAGAACGGGTCTAGATTGGCTTTCGATGGCTACGGAGGCTTCTGGCGGCGGAACTCTCGATCTATTCTCGTCTTCGATAATTTTAGGGTATATGGATATATATAGGCGGAAGAAATACATCAGGGGAGCCACGAGGGGCCCACGAGTGTGGAGGGCGCGCCCAGGGGGTGGGCGCGCCCCCCTGCCTCGTGCCTTCCTTGTTGCTTCCCTTACGTACACTCCAAGTCTTCTGGGTTGCTTCCATTCCAAAAATAAGTTTCGTGAAGTTTCAGGTCAATTGGACTCTATTTGATTTTCCTTTTCTGCGATACTCTAAAACAAGGAAAAAACAGAAATTGGCACTGGGCTCTGGGTTAATAGGTTAGTCCCAAAAATAATATAAAAGTTTATAATAAAGCCCATAAAACATCCAAGGTTGATAATATAATAGCATGGAACAATCAAAAATTATAGATACGTTGGAGACGTATCAACACACATGGCACTTAGAGCCATTGGCTAAAGTGAAACTCGGGATTAAATCCATCTTAGTTGGTTGCGTCATACAACCGAAATTTATGTGACAAAGATGTGAATGCCAAACCTCAGATTCGTTCGCATTAGAATGAATTTGGTTCATGACTTTATTATAGAAATCCTCCAGGGAAAGGCGGAACAAACCACCACAATCATATCCTTTTCCAACAAATAGTCCATACCGAGATACGACTACTTTGTTAGACTCAAATACTAACTTAAACCCTTCTTTACATAGAAGGGAGCCACTAACGAGATTCTTCTTTATGGCGGGGACATGCTGCACATTCTTCAGTTGCACGATCTTTCCCGAAGTAAATTTCAGATCTACCGTGCCAACACCATGAACAGAAGCATGCGAGCCATTCCCCATCAGGAAGGAACAATCTCGTGCGACCTGGTAGGAAGAAAACAAAGACACATCAGCACACACATGAATATTGGCCCCAGTGTCAACCCACCAATCGGTGGACTGACAAACTGAAAGTATGGTAAACAGATTACCATACCCAGATACCGCATCATTGTTGCTCAGAGTGACATTCACAGACTTGGAGTCCTGTGCTGGCTTCTTGTACTTGTTTGGGCACTTGTTTGCCCAATGTTCATCTGAACCACAAGTAAAGCAGCCATCTCTCATTTTGTCTTTCTTCTTACCCTTCTTCTTAAAGGTAGTATTCTGCTGGACAGAGTTCTTTCCCTTGAACTTGTGGAAGTTCTTCTGCACCACATTGGCGCTAGAAGAACCCTCTGCCTCTTTCACGTGTGAGTCCTTTGCTCTCAAGTTCTGCTCAACACTGAGATGACCAATGACATCCTCAACAGAGAATTCACGTCTCAAGTGCTTGAGAGAAGTAGCAAAGTTTCTCCAACTAGGAGGGAGTTTTGCAATAATGCAACCCGTGACAAACTTGTCTGGTAACTCACACTTCAGGAGCTCCAGCTCCTTAGCAATGCACTGTATCTCATGAGCCTGGTCCAATACAGAATGGTTATCAACCATCCCGTAATCATGGAACTGCTCCATGGCATACAACTCACTGCCAGCATCAGTTGTGCCGAATTTGACTTCGAGCGCATCCCACAAGTTTTTGGCAACCCCCATATGAATGTAGGCGTGAACCAACTTGTCTCCAATCACACTCAGAACTGCTCCTAGAAAGATTGTGGTTGCCTCCCTAAACGCCTTCTCCTGTTCAGGAGCAATCGTTTCTGTGAGGGACACACCACCAACCCAGAACACGTTCATCGCTGTGAGCCACAAGGTGGTCCTAATCTGCCAACGCTTAAAATGCGTCCCGGTAAACTTTTCCGGTTTCAGAGTAGCAGCAAAGCCTTGAATCGAAAAGTGCCTAAAATAAGGTTTCTGGATTGTTGGAAATATTAGCACTTTTCTAATTAGACTTATCCACGAGTAAAAAGTAAGCATGGCATAAAAGGTATGCATCTCATAGCGATACCTAAGCATATTGGCACGTACACAACATAGAATTGAACCTTCCATGAGCAGCGCATATACGGCTAGCATAAGTACGAGTAAACGAGGGATAAACAGATCATACCCTCCGGTTGGCCAGGCCAACGCGGCGGCGGCGGCAGCAGCCTCGGCGTCGTCCGTGGCCTTCTTCTTAGCGGCGGCGTCGTCGGCCATGGTGTCGATGCAGAGGATAGTGGAAGCAGAGACGAATGGAGTTGGAGGCGGATCGGGAGCAGTCGCGTCGAGACGCTCCCCAAAAACCTTATTGCCGTTCTCCCGGGCAGGATCTCGAACGATAGGGTTCCGCAGGCACCTGCTCTCCCGACCAGCCCTGCACGCGGTCGTTGGGATGGGATCGCCGGAGGCAGCACAGAGTGAGGAACAGTAGATGATGGCTAGTTCACGCGAGAGGGAGTGAGTAAATCGAACTAGGTTACTTCACTGGCAAGAGCCTTCTTATATAGTCCGTAAGGGAGAAAGTCGTGGGCCTTGCCGAGGCCCATGACCGAGTCGACCCACTCCCGGCAAGGGAGTCATTGTTCCCGGCAAGGGTCGCACTTGGCTCATTCCCGCAACCCGCAGTGCGCGCGCGTCGTGACGAGGCGAGGCGTGGAGAGGCGGGCGACGGAGGAGGAGGAGCGCGCGTGTACCACTCCTCTTCCCAAGCTCCCAATGGCAAGTGGTAGAGCAGCCCTTATAAAGGGGTCTCAACTCTCCTCAACTAGCAAGGTGGGACTAAACTTCCCACCACCTACCATCTCATACATGGGCCTCAAGATTAACCAGGGATTAGTGTCTTATATGGGCCTAAGCCCATCCATAATCCAACAATGCCAACTCGATCTTCTTTCATTTTGTTTAACTTTTTAGGGTAAAAGATTGTCGCTTTATTTTTGGGCACTGCTACGCGTCCGCCGGTCGATGTTTAGATTTTGGAAAATTTTATTCTAGGCCGGATGAAAACTCCCGAACGCAAGCCGCTTCCTGCAATGGACACGTGTCCTATGACCCACCACCATCGCTTTTCTCCTATCAAGCCTTATCTTATCCTTTCGCATGAGCAGCTCTCCTCCATTCTTTTTTCCCTTCCACTCCGTTCCTCACTCTGGCCTCTGGGAGAGGAGAGCTCCCATGGCGACGCCGGACGCCCCCACCTCGTCGTCGCTTTGAAGCGGAAGAACAACGGTGACCGCCATCTACTATATCTCCACCGCAGCAGGTCCGTCCCAGCATCAAAAGTCGACCGCCGCGAGCTTCATCGCAGCACTCCGTCGTTGTCGTAGCATTAGGCGTCGCTGCCGCATGCGCGTGGCGGTGTTGCAGCGGAGTGCTCGCCGGTGGTTCCTGTGCTGCGGCATAGTGCCCGCACGGAGGCCTGGAGCTCGGTGTTGCAAGGAAGCTTTTCATCCGCGGCGCCCGAAGCTGCGATGAGCACGCGGAGCTGCAACGAAGCTTCACCCGTGCTGCATTGGAGCCTCACCAGCGAGCCCCAGGCTGTGATGCGGCGGGTGGTGTTGCAATGAAGCTTCACCGACGGCCTTGAGCTTCGATGCAGCGGGGAGGCGATGCAGTGTAGCATCGCCGGCATCGCCGGTGATGGCTACAATGAAACTTCACCGGCGCTGCATTGGACCTTCACCCACGATCCCGGAGCTGTGATGCAGCGGGGTGGTGCTGCAATGGAGCTTCATCGGTGGCTGCAAATGGAGTTCATCGGCGGGCCTGAGGTCGGGGTGGGCGGCTGCAATGGAGCTTCACCGGCGGCCTTGTGGTGAGATGCAGCGGGGTAGACGATGCAGTGTACCATCGCCGGCGCCGGCAATGGCTGCAATGAAACTTCACCGGAGCTGTAGTGTAGCTTCATATCGCCAGCCGCGGGAGGGGGGGGCCTGCCTTGAGCATGCGGCGTTGCGTCCCTACTTCGACGTTGTGTCCCTGCTGCGACGAGCATGCGGCGTTGCGTCCCTACTTCGACGCTGTGTCCCTGCTGCGACGCTACCGTTGCTCGCGTTGACCTGATCCAAGGGCTGTCAGAGGATGAATACAATGGCTTGTGACCCGACTGATTTCCGCAGGAAATCAGCCGGATGATTTGTACCAGCCGCCTTAGATTTTATCCGTCGCCTCGACGGCCGTTGGATACCCGAGCTGATAGCCGTCCGATCAGGTGTCCGCGTCCCGCATGCCCACCCGTTATTTCCCGCAACAAACGCTCTATTGCAGAAACAAGAAATTCTTGACTCGACCCCGAATGAGTTGCGCCCCGCATGGCGCCGTCACCAACCCACCACAAAATCAGCCCGCCGGCGGCGTGTAGGAGCTACTTTAGTTCCGAAACCTCCTCTTCTCCAATTTCCTGCAAGAAGAGCTTTGTTGCGAAACTTTCTCATCTCTAATTTCCTACAACAAGAGCTTTGTTGTGAAAAGTCTTTTTTTTTATTTTCTGCAACAAGACCCTTGTTGCAAAAATTGAAAAGACATCTCATGCCGCGCCTAATTTTCTGTAACAAGACCCTTGCTACAAAAATTGCAATAACATCTCCGGCCGCGTAGCGCAGTCTTCGCTACCGCCGTTCCGCAACAACGTTGTTGTTGCAGAAACTTGGAGTGCGCGTGGACGTAAAAATGTTGTGATGTGGCTGTGTCTAGTGTTGATGGTGCCAGGACGGTGGCCGCCTAGAAATGCGGGGGAATGGGAAGGGGTTTCCAATCCATACCTGCTGGAGTCGATGTCGGCCACTGCCGAACCCGTCGCCGTCGCCATCGTGTTGGATATGCCCCGGTCGCCGAACACCGCGGCCTCCGCCGCCCTCCTAAATCTAGAAGCGTCGCCCTCCCAGAGACACGAGTCAACAGAGGCCAGTTGCACGAATGCTTATCCTGAAACAATAGCTCTGTTTCATAAAACGAAGGCGCGTGACGCGGAAAGCGGGGCCGTTCTCATCCGTCTAATCAACAGGCGATCCAACAGACACGGAACCGGCGGATGCGCGTGCGAGATCGGTCGGCTGAAGGAAAGCTTTTCCCTTTATTTTTTTATAAGACGCCAATATCTGGCGATGGTTCTCCAGGGAGGAAGGCTCTAGTGACCGATTCGTTCCCTGGATGGTCGATCGAATATTGTAATTCCATCTCTTAATAAAGAATGCTACTCCTTTCATCCGATAATATAAGATCGTTTTGCAAGCTGTTTTAGCTTATAAAACAATTTTGTATTACGAGACCGAGAGTTTAGCTCTTAATAATAAAATATGTCATCTCGCAAATAAAAATGTCACCTCTTAATATAAAAATGACACCTCTTATTATAAAAATGCCGTCTCTTGTGAAAAAGTATAAATGCCATCTCATAACAAAAAAATCATCTCTTAATATAAACAAATATGCCATCTCTTATAATAAATAAAAATGCCATGTGAGTTAGAAAGTTTATAAAACCGGGGTGAGACAGCACCAAAACCGATCAAAACCGTGACCAGAGATGAATCTAGTCCGGTTTCAGAAGTTAAGGATGCAAGTTGTCCGATTTTAAAGTTGAGGGACCAAATCTATGTTGGGAATCGTTGCATTGAAAAACAAAAAAAATCTACGCACATGCAATGATCTATCCATGGAGATGCATGGCAACAAGGGGACATCGTTCGGTATCCTACTAATACTTGCAGCACGAAGAAACTGTGGGAGGTGATGACTGCTTGTGCGATCATGCACAATATGGTCGTAGAAGATGAGCGCCCGAAACGTCTTTATGATAAAGGGTTTCAGTTTCAGGGTGAGAATGTTGTGCCTGAGCATGGAGGAACGGCAAGGTTTGAACAGTTCACCCAATTTCATCATAACTTGCGTGATTAAAAAATTCACATGCAACTGCAAAATGATTTAGTTAAGTATATATGGACTCATGTTGCCGCAAAAAAATATGGACTCATGTTGGCAACAAATATTTTATTTTTTATTCGGCTTGCAAACCTATACTATTTATTTGGTTTGTGGACTATATGATTTGAGTGTGAAATATTTGTGCTATTTGTTGAAAAAAGGCGAGTAACCGGTCACGCCTGCATATATGGGTCGGCGCGTTTGGCGCACTGTCGACCCAAATCTTAAACAGGACGGGTGCCGAGCGGGCGGCCGAACCAAACAAACAAAAAGCGGACAAAAACACCGTTCATTTAAATCGGTGTGTTTGGAGTCGCTCTCTAAACATACTCCCTCCGTCCCGAAAAACATGTCGTGCCTGTAGTTCATTGCTAATTTTGCAAAAAAGCCCTCATAGTTTCAAAATCGTCACAAACAAGTCCCTCCACCCTGTGTTCTTCCTCGGCCGTCGCCTGTGCGTCGCCAGGGGCTGTCGCCGCCAAGCTGCGCGATTTGTCGCCCATCAGGAAGTGCTCTGCCGCCGTCGTGCCTCCATCGCCACGTACCTTCAACGTCGCCGTTGTCGCCAAGTACCTGCTCCTCCACCGCCGCCCTGACCTGCCGCCGCCGCGATCCCCTCCCACCACGACTACCTGTGGGCGTCGCCGGAATTTCCCACCACGATCCGGTGGAGCAGGAGCTCCCTCTCATCGTCCTCGAGCTACCGCGAGTCCTCCTCGAGCTCCCGCGAGTCCACCTTGAGCTGCCTCCCGTGCGCCACCGCGATCCCTCCCGCCGTGATCCCCTATGGACTTTGCCGGAACCAGCCTCCACGATCCGGTGGATAGGAGCTCGCGTGCGTCCTCCTCTATCTCCCGTGAGTCCTCTTCGAGCTCCCACGCGCCGCTGTGCTCCTCCTTCTCCTCTGCCCGCGTGCCCGCACGGCTGTTTCTTCTCTTCTTCTCCGCTGTCGCCGGTGGAGCTGCTGTTGCTGCTGCTCTGCCCGTGTTGATGTTGCTGCTCCTCTGCCCGTGACCGTGTTTCTGATCCAACTGACCGTGCTACTGCTGCTGCTCCTCTGCTCGTGTTGATGCTGCTGATCCTCTGCTCGTGTTGTTGTTGCTACTGCTAATTGCAATCTGAAGAATTGCTACCTGAAAATTCAGAGACAATATCATCAGAGAAGGTATTCCATCAGAGTAAAATTGCTACCTGGAAATTTGTCAAATTGATTTACTGTTAACTGAATCAGTAGCATCACCCAACATCCATCCGCACATGCTACGGTGAGGTAATTCTGTACTGTAGTGGGTTAGAGAGATTCAGTTAAACTGTAGGTACAGATCTTTTAACTTAAGACATTCTTCCTAAGATCAGCCTTAAAACTTCAGCAGTGTTAAAACAGAGTCATCTCTCTTTTTTTGCTTGTTGGTTGGTTGCAGACAGATTGTTGCTTTAGTTTGACTTCAGAAATCAAAATCTAGGAGGAAATCAAGAGGAGCTGGAGACTTTTGGCAGAACATGGACACCCGCACAAGGGCTTGTAACTAGTCAAGCTGTTTTCCATATAGGATGGTCAATCTCCTCAAAAATTCAATTTTCTGAGTAACAACATACAGTATATCCCCACTTGCCGATGGAACCCAAATGATGTTAGTGAAAACATCACCAGACTGTTAAAATTCAGTTAAAAGATCTGTACCTTGATGCAGACTAAAGGGAGTAGGTTAACTCATTTGGTCCTGTGGCTGGTCAAACTGTACCATGCCAAAGTATTTTCTGTAGAGAGAAAAAACAAAAATAAGCAAACATAAATTGATTGGAATGTGTTGTAGTTTCACTAGGAGTAGTTTATATGCAAAGGTAATAAATCAGTTTTGATTCTATTGACAGGAGTATATTTTTCTTGACACTTTTCTACCATAGGCATGGTACTATGAGCAAGTAAAATTCAGCAAAACTACTCTAACTAGAGTAAAATTATGTGAACTACTCTAACTAGAGAAAATGGCTTATGGTTAGAGCAAAGTGTTTGGCTGCCATGGCAGCCTTTCTATAAATGGTGCCATGGCAGCCATTTGTAGAAATGGTCCCATGGCACCATTTCTTGTTGGGTACCGTGGCAACCAAACTAGAAATGGTGCCATGGCACCTATTTCTTGTTTGACTTGCATACTCATTTTGTGTGTGTATATTCTTGTTATGGTACCATGGTGTACTCATCTTTTGTCATTGATGGCAGGAACACATAAATATGAATTTGAACTTGATGCCTCAAGAGGAAGAACATGAAACCATTGATTTGAACTTGATGCCTCAAGAGGAAGACGATGAAGGTATTAATTTGAATTTGATGCCTCAAGAGGAGGAACCTCAAGTGGCAGAGAATGTAGCTATGGATTTGAACTTGATGCCTCAAGAGGAAGACGATGAAGATATGAATTGGATGCCTCAAGAAGATGAAGGGAAAGAGGATGAAGCTCAAGAGGAAGAGGATGAAGTTATGAATTGGATACTTCAAGAGAAGAGAAGAGAATTGTCAGATAAGGAAAGGCATGGTGTTTACTTCGCCTTGCTGGTAATCGAGCTCAGAGATGGGTCTGTTCAACCAGACGACAAGCTGCTAGTCTCAAACCTGTTGGACATAAGTGTACGATCTGTTGAAAGAATCTGGGAAGACGCCAAAAGGCAAATTGCCAATGGCAAAGAAGTAGATGTCTCAAGCAAGAAGCCGGGAAGATCTGGCCGAAAGAGAAAGGAGCTAAATCTAGAGAGGACCTCAACAATCCCACTGAATAAAAGAAGAACAATTCGATCTCTGGCACGGTCTCTAGGTGTGGCCCGATCGACCCTACATAAGAGGCTCCAGTTGAATGAGCTCAACCGCATCACAAGCACCGTGAAGCCTCACCTCAAGCTAGAGAACAAGCTTGCGAGATTGAAATTTTGTATGTCCATGGTCGATGACAATTCGATCTCAACTTCTCGGGCTATGTTCAAACCAATGGCGAATATGGTTCACATCGATGAGAAGTGGTTTGACATGACGAGGGTGAAGAATAGTTACTATGTACTTCCAGGAGAACCTGAACCAAAGCGCACCGTGTCAAACACTCACAACGTTGGGAAGGTAATGTTCCTAACAGCTGTTGCCAGGCCTCGATATAACAATGAGGGGGAGCTAACATTCGATGGGAAGATCGGCATTTGGGCATTCGTCGAAGAGACTGAGGCGAAGCGGACAAGTCAGAACAGAACAAAGGGGACAAAAGTGTTGACATCAGTGAAAGTAACCAGGCCCGTGTGCAGAGATTATCTAATCAATAAGATTATCCCGGCAATTCAGGATAAGTGGCCTGACAATGATGAGGGAGCAACAATATTCATCCAATAGGATAACGCAAAGCCTCATGTCCTTCCCAATGATGTAGCTTTTCGAGAAGCTGTGGAACAAACTGATCTTGACATCCGATTGCTACAACAGCCCCCAAATAGCCCTGAGTTAAATTGTTTGGACCTCTACTTCCATACCTCTCTCCAGTCTCTAACCGACTGTAGGTCACCTACAAACATCCAGGAACTGGTACAGGGTGTGAAAGAGGAATTCGAGAACTACGATCCCGACAAGTTGCACAAAAGCTTTATCACATTAGAAGCAGTAATGTTTGAAGTTATGAGAGACAAAGGAGGAAATCAATATAAGTTGCCCCACTTGCACAAGGATCACGTTCAGAATGCTGGAATGGAAATAACCGGTGTATATTGCGACAGCCGGGTAGTTGTTGATACTAGGGCCGTTATAGAAGAAATGGAAATTGCAATAGGAAAAGAAAATGAAAGGAAAGAATTAGCTAGAGAAGGTAAAAGAAAGAAAAGTAAAGGGAAGGGAAGGGAAGAAGTGGCCAAAGAAAGGAAAAGAATGTAGTCAAGAGGGGACAAAGAGGCCCTTATGTCATGTAGTCAGGTGCTCCTTGTGTATGTCTTGTGTAATCTTGTGTCAAGAGGGGACAAAGATGCCCTTATGTCATGTGTAATCTTGTGTCAAGAGGGGACAAAGAGGACCTTATGTCATGCCCTTGTGTATGCCTTGTCTAATCCTTGTATATAAACTCCTTGTTGGAATATATTGGAATTTGGGTTATTTGGAATTTGAATTGATTTGGATTAATTTAGTTATTTGAATCAATTTAAAATATTTGGATTAATTTGAATAATTTGGATTAAAACTGAATATTTGTGCTAACATAATGTTTGCCATTTTAGAAATGCACTAATTAAATTTCTAAAATGAAGCCATAGATATACAGTGTTCTGTTCTGGCAGTAGCTAGGTACTGTAGATAGGATAGCTGAAGTTTCAGAACTGAGGAGAAGGAAGAAGTAGGAAGAAGTAGGAGTATCTTTATGTTGCAATCCTTGGGTTTACAAAGGAGCAAATGGGACTTGAAGAGCACTTGCAGTAAGGGAAATTCAGTTAAAAAAGGCCTTGAGTAAATTCAGTTAAAGATGCATTAACAACAAGGCCTTGAGTAAACTTAGACTTCCTAACAGCATGTTCTGATCCACTAAGAGCAAGTCTAAGCTTTTTCCTACACCACACACACACACACACAACACAGGATGTCAAGATGACCCAACTTTTTTTCATGTCATGGCTTTGGTGAATGATGCCCCCACATTTCATGATCAATCTGTGAGAATAAAACCATTAGTCTGTGGAGGTCCAGTAAAAAGAAAATGTGGAGGTCCCATGCCCAAACTGAATGAAACTAAAGGAAGGCTGTTCTAGGAAAGGGGGAGGCATTCTCATCTTGTCATCTTGACATAATTCATAGTAGTTCAAACAAGATCCACTCTACTGTAAAAATCAGATAACTACTGATTCTTGTGTACACCATTTAAAATGATTGCTATTGACTGAATTTAGTGAAATTTGTTAAACTGAAAATGGAAAATACACTTCTGCTGTACTACAGTTTTGCAAACTGAAAATGTTCCAAGCAGATCTTAGTTTCAAAATGGAAAATGTTCCAAGCAGGAGTACTCCAGGAGTACACTTCTCAGTTTTGTCAGTTAGTGATCAGGTATGAACCTAAGTTTTGTTAAATGGACGGTTTGTTACAGTTTTATTAACTAAATTTTGATAGCTAGGGATCAGTTATGAACCTAACTTCTGTTAAATGGACAATTTGGCTGAATCTCTGGATCAAACTATAAATGCTCACATCAAGGAGAAAAATGACAGTTTTGACAGTAACTTTAGTCTGAATCTTAGCATCAAGTAGTTTCAGTACTCATCTCTGAATCTGAAATCTTGAACAGGAGCTCCAGGTGATGTCGGCCTTGAGGTGCTGGACGATGGTGCAGTGGCTGAATAGGAGTGGACGGCGTCTTCTACCTTCTGGCGACGGCGACACGGGGTGGACGGCGTCTTCTACCTTCTTGAAGAAACCAATTGTCCTGTATAGAAAACAAAACCGAAATCAAAATCAGTGCATGAATATGCTGTCAGTTATCAAAATGAAAATGTACTCCAGTTTAAAGTGTACAAATGCACTAATTAAATTTCTAAGATGAAGCTAGTGTGGAATGTGCTGCTCGGAATTTACACTGAATGCATTTTGCACTGAATCTGTGAGAATATACACTGAATGCATTTACACTGAATCTGTGAGAATTTACATGACTCGTGCTGCTATCAACTAATGGAAAATTTAGATGCTTTGAAACAGAGCAAGCTGCACAAGGCAAGAGAGATGATCCATGACCTTGAGTTCCTGCTGCTCCATGGCTCCATTATTGTCGTTTCATGTCAGTATATGCTTTAGCCTTGGTAGATTGTCTTTAGCCTTGAGTTAACTGAATTTACCAAGTGTTAAATGTGTTACCTGAATTTACAAAGGAACAAATGTGTTAACTGAATTTACAAAGTGGAAACTGAATATTGTGCTATAGTCACTGATCAAAATTTAGTGGAAACAAAATTGATAATCAACATACAGAATGCAGAACATACGGTTTATTTTCAGTTTCAAAATGGAAAATACACTTCTTCAATACTCCAATTTTACAAACTGAAAATTCCACAAAAATGCACACCTGCGTGTGTCCCAAAATGCCCTACATTTTGAAGCAGTTCGTAGAGTACACTGAATCCCACCTGCGTGTGTCCCAAATGGAGTAAATGTTTCAAAATTCCACAAAAATTGCCCAAAATGGAGTGATTCACATGTGAGTACAGTACTAAATTTTTCAGTTTTGACATTTTGGGGATTCAGGCAAGCATCCTCACCTTCGCTCTGTAGTAGTGGATGAGGTTGACGGCCAGGTGGACAGTGGTGGTGGCTGCTGGGCAGCGAGGCAGCCATACGGCGAGGAGGGGGTCGACGAAGGGCAGTGCCAGCTCCGGCTCGCCACCCTCGGGGAAGGACGGCTCCGTCGGACGGAGCGCCGCTGGTGGAAGGCACCGTCTGCGGATTGGAGAAGGGGCACCCGTGCTTCCCAGTGCTCGGGTCAACGGCGTCCATGGAGGGGCGAGCTTCATGGTCGACAGAGAGGAGGTGATTCACGACGAGCGCAGGCGGAAGGAGAGCGAGGACTGCAGACGGTGGTCTCCAAAATTGAACCTTCGCGGGCGGCGGGCGTAGGGGAACAAGGCGGCGGGCGTAGGGGAACGAGGCGGCGGTCGGAGGGGAGGGGAACAAGGCGCCGGTGTGGGGAGGCGGGAGGGAAGCAAGGCGGAGGCGGCGTGGGGCGGCGGGGACGGGGCGACCAAATCGGCCGGCGTCGGAGAAGACTGAGGAAGGACGAGGACCGCGGGTTTGGTGGGAGAACGACAAGGACTAAACTGAAAAAATGACATCGCGACATGTTTTTTGGGACGGAGGGAGTACAATATTTGGTTCTCTGCGAGAGCCATTTCCACGTTCCGAGTAGAGCTGCTCCATTGGGGTGGCCGTAGCGTCTAGCGCGCCTGCTACCGTCACCTAGCTGACCCCTGTGCCCCGTGCTCCGGCGACACGTTGGCGTACCAGATAGGCCCGTCACCGTCACCACCACCGCATCCTCGCCGCACATCGCCTCCCAGCACGACCCTCAAAGCAGCGGGGACGGCGCCGCCGCCCGCAGCAAGCAAGCGGTTCGAGGGTTTTAGACGCGACATCCTTTTTCTCCGCCCGCAAAAGAGAAAGAGGGGAAGACCGAGAGAGGAGAAGGAAGGCTTCCAGAAGGAGAAGATCGGCGGCGACGAGAGGGAGAAGGGGGGACTCGAGCTGGTTCTTCTCCGGGGAGGGAGAGGGAGAGGGAAGCGAGGCCTGGCCAACTGCCGCGGCTTGGGGTCGAGGAGGGAGAGGGGAAGGAGGAGGCCGGGTTGGTGCTGGCGCTGGTGCTCGCCTAGGGTTTGGAAGCTTCGGCTGCTTCGGAGGCGTCAAGGTACCTATCTATCCCTCTCTCTCGCTCGCTCGCTCCCTCTCCCGTATATAATCATGCGACCTCACTAGAACAAAAAAAAAGTCGTCTAAAAGACTCACCGGAACAGAAAGGAACCGGGGTTTTCCTCGATTTTGTTGTGATTCGGAGGTGCAGGATTGAGGGCGTCGGGGATGGCCTAACTTTATGTCCAGGCGTTTGATGGATTTATGCCTGATTTCGCTGCCAAGCTCTTGCCTTTTAGGTGCAAATTAGGCGCTTTCGCTTTGGAATTGCTGTGTGGTTGGGCTGCAAGCATGTAATCCATTGCTTTAGGCTTCTCGTTTACAAATCATTTCCATTCGCCCCAAGATATAATGCCACATTTTGCATCTTCGAGAGATTCAGAGACCTGGTACCTTAGCATGTTTGGGCAGTCTTCTTGTATGCTGTTATTATTCTGTCATTCATAGTTTCCTAATATGAAACAGTAACTTTGGAAATCATTTGCTTCAACAGAACTTATTCTGTTGCCTGTTGAATATGCCAAATCGGTAAATCCAGTTGCTCCTGAATGAACTTGCTAATATAGTCAATTGATAAACACTAAATATTCTTTTTCCCCCTTTCATATGGTTCCTTGCAGTGTAATGGCCACACAGAGTGCTGTTCGGTTGATTGGAGGGGCAGGGGCTGGTGGCTGGACTAAGGATTTCGGAGCATTCGACTCTCCACTGGGAAATCTTCCAGGAGAAGGGCTGGGGTTTGTGGAGAATGGCAGTGGGATTTATGGGGGCTGGGGGGAATCTGTCCCAAATCGAAGTGGAAGCGCACCTCCTAGCATGGAGGGATCTCTGGCTGCTCTTGGTAATCTTATAGGTCAGCGGAGTGGAAACTTCGACACCAGTTTAGGTAACTTGGACAATGTGACTGGCAGTTCCACGGCTGAGGAGCAGTTACGTGCTGATCCTGCATACTTTGACTATTATGGTTCCAAGGTGAATTTGAACCCAAGGCTTCCTCCTCCACTAATCTCAAGGGAGAGCCGCCGCTTCATGAACCGAGTTGGCAAGGTTAAAGAATGGAGAGTGGTTTCCCAAGATGACAGCAATAAAGGCTCCTTATTTATACCTCGATCTACTCTATCAACTCACAAGGAAGAACCGGAAGATGATAAGTCTCCAAGGTTGGATTCAAGTTCTGCAGATGATGAACAGATGAATCTTGTGGATTTTGTGCAGGTGAGTGTTCCACGTAGACCACAAGTCTCTCTTGCCTCCTTTCCATTTTTCTGATCGATTATGTGCCGCTCAGGGATGCTTGGTCTCTGTACCTGCTTGAACTAGTAATAATAACTGTGTTGGATCAAAGTATTAATGCAATTGCTTTCCTATATTAAGATGCCATCAAGTTTATTGCAAGAAGTTGCAAATGAGCTACCCTGTGCTTATATCAATATCAGCCAATCTTTCAACTCCAATTTGAAGGAAAATCAGCACTCCTTTCTTAGAAATGGTTGGCTTTTGTTTGGATAGTTAAAGTATACGTTGGTTGCGCTAATCTAGTCATCTTGCTGCATATCTTGTAAATATACCAAAACAAGGATGATTGGGCAGAAAATATGGTGGCACTGAAAATATCTTTGGAACGCCTGTTAGTTGCACTTGCATAATAAAAAGGGCAGCCCCAGTGCATGTAGCTCCCGCTTGCGCAGGGTCTGGGGAAGGGTCCGACCACTTTGGGTCTATTGTACGCAGCCTTTCCCTACATTTCTGTAAGAGGCTGTTTCCAGGACTTGAACCCGTGACCTCATGGTCACAAGGCAGCAGCTTTACCACTGCGCCAAGGCTCCCCTTCTGCACTTGCATAATACTGAGTTTTTTTTTTGCATAGATGCACAATTAATGGTCATGTTTAGTTACATTTTTTCCATGCTGCACATGCAAATGAATGTTGACATTACATTAATATTTTAATTTTATGTCCAAGCATGTTACAGTTGATCATCTCATTATCTGTTCATATTTTCCCTAGGAGAGCTTCCAGCAGAACCCCGATTCGTTGTATGATAACTCTTCACATCTATCAAGCAGCAGTATTGGTGATGGCGTAGCTGTCCATTCTAATATTGACTCATCAAGGAATTTGCCACATGATGTTGTCAAGCCATCAGGGTTAAATTCGTGGACACCTGTACCTTTGGCCAGTGTACTGAGAAGTACACTTGGCAACAATCTTTCATCTACATCTGTTCCCAGTTCATCATGTTCTGATAATAACCCTAGTGTACAAATTTCTGAGCAACAGCAAGAAAAGCAGAGCATAGACATGAAGCCTGGAAATGATGTGCCTGTCAGTGGGGCAGTTGTTACTAAACTTGATGTTGTGGACTCTAGCATGAAGAATTTGAAGTTAAGTTTGGATAGCCCGACTACGTCACAAGTTAAGCAGCAGTGGCAGGGCAATTTCTTGCAGCAGTATGGCTTCTCACCTCTAGTCCAAGGCGACCATATGCCAATGACTCCTCATGGAGCACATCTGCCCCATGTTCCTTTTGTTGACAACGTGTCTCATACTCAGCTAAAACTACCCACTGGTGACATGCAGCAACTTTTACCTCAACTTGGTATGCCAACACCCTTTTATACATCGAATTCTTTTGGAAGCCCATATTATCAGAATTTGCATCCAGCCAGTGTATTGGCAAATCCTTATGTGACTGCTGGGTATGCTTTGGGTGGTTCAGGTTTCCCACCCGTTATGACTAGCTATTCTCCCCAGAGTTCTGCTGCGACACCTCTCGACAGTCCTATGACTCCAAGCTTTAGTGGTAGGCCATCTGGTTTTCCTTCAGCAGGGAATCTTACTGCAGGAACCGAGTTTGTTCAGCCATATAAAATGTATGGGCAACTCGGGGTTCCCATGCAGCCAACTATTCCCGACCCGAACTTTTTTCAGTTCTTTCAGCATCCCTCTTTTCCACAGTATGCTAGTGGAAATCAATACAATACATTGGCTCCAAGGGGTAGTGTTTTTGGAAATGTTGCTGATAATTTTGATCCACGTAAGTTATTTCCTCAAGCTCAATATCCATCTGATCAGAGGCTTCAACTTCCAAAAACTGGAATTTTTAATTCTCCTACAACCCTAAGAGGAGGAACTGTTCCAAATTATCATGGCATTTCACCCTATGTTGGAGCGCCATTGACTTATCCAACAAGCCCAGTGTTTCAGGGGCAACCTTTCTCTGGAATTTCCCCCTCTGGTAGAAATGATTCTGCGAGGTTTCAGTCCGCCTCAAGAAGTATGACTGCTGTTTCTGGGTTTCAAGGGCAGCGAGAAAGGGAGAAATTTGATAACCCGAAGGCATGCACTTTCCTGGAAGAACTGAAGTCCAACAGAGCACGTAGGGTTGAGCTATCTGATATCACAGGTCGCATAGTAGATTTCAGGTTAGTTGTGTTGTGTTGATTATTTATCATTCTAATTTGATATGCATTTTAGCATATTTATCATTCTATTAGGCATGCAACTCAGCATATGTATCACTCTAACTTCTAACTAAGCATATATACACCAATACCAGTTTTGGTCGCTAATGCGTGATGTGCTCTTGACCTCAGCGCTGACCAACATGGTAGCCGTTTCATCCAGCAGAAATTGGAAAACTGCACTGCTGAAGAGAAGGCAGCCGTGTTTGCAGAAGTTCTTCCTCATGCTTCATCTTTAATGACTGATGTGTTCGGGAATTATGTGATCCAAAAGGTATGCTCCGGTTATCTGTTATGTGGAGCAAATTGTCTGCATCACTTTGTCGCACATGGTAACTGCTGGTTGTACAAAAAAGTGACATGTAATCTCTGCAGTTTTTTGAACATGGAACTCCTGAGCAAAGAAGGGATCTTGCCGCCAAGCTTGCTGGTCATGTTGTACCTTTGAGCCTTCAGATGTATGGATGCCGAGTAATTCAAAAGGTACTCTTACTCTTTAACATTTGCCTGTTTTTAGTCCAGCCCGATCTCGTTCTGTGTTAATTGTAAAGATATGGGTCTATGAGTATGCACCTTGTTCGTCTATTATGTATCTAGTTTCCCCCATGTATTTATAGCATTTTTGGGGGTTTACTTGGGATGTTCACTTAAAAGTTATAAAGCTGTTTATCTCAAGAATTAGCTACTGAGTTTATCATACATTCTGGATGGTACCCTTGTATGCATGAACAAGTGGCATGGCTGCATTTTGTTTGCAATGGATAACTAGGTTAGCTAAGCTTAACACATGTAGGTTGGTGTAACCTAGATTTTGTGTCTGGCAACTAACCTGATTAGCCCAAATTACTCTTTGGCTAGCTTAGGTTTGTTCGCTTGGATAACTGTAGAAAAAAGAAGGTTGGTGGTTAATTATGGTAGGTTAGCTTATTCCACCATTTCAGTGTGTTGACATAATCATGGGTTGTTTATGGGCCAAGGCTGATATGACAGCTCCAAGGCAGGCAACATCATATGCCTTGAAAATACAATAGTGACAATTGCTATATTAGAGATAAGGATTTGTCAGAACTAGGGTTGAGAGTTTGAGTTTGGTTCCAACTTGTGGATTAAGAGTGTACCCTTTGAGATTAAGCTACCTCACTAGATCATCTGACATGTAACATCAGTTAAATATGGTGTCCAGTCAGATAAAACTTCTGATTTCAGGGATAATGTGCAAAGAGAGGTAAATGCAATTTTGTAAAGAAAATCTCATCAAGTTATCACCAGCTTGTAGAAAGCTTTGAAGAGAGCTAGAGTAATCAGGAAATTAAGAGAAATGGGTTGAAGTATACCTGTAGTTGGCAGTACGTGAGAACATTATATTTTTCTGCTTGCAATCAGTATGATTGGAAAATTTACTTAGGAAATTCAAAATAACAAGTAGAAATTAGTGTGTAATCTGCTATGTAAATTAGTGTGTAACCTGGCAGTTACATGTTGGCACGGTATAGGAATTCTGGATGCAACCAGCATACGCCATAGTATCTGATGTGTCCTGCAGTTATTATTAATTTTTGCTTGTTTAATTCTCTTCTATAATATGCAGGCTCTGGAAGTTATGGAACTTGACCAGAAAATAGATCTGGTCCGCGAGCTTGATGGAAATATTATGCGATGTGTTCGTGACCAAAATGGGAATCATGTTATACAGAAGTGCATAGAGTGTGTCCCCACGGAACATATTGGTTTTGTAGTATCTGCTTTTCGGGGACAAGTTGCTAGTCTTTCAATGCATCCATATGGTTGCCGTGTTATTCAGGTGGGTTCAGACTCCAGAATAATGCTTGATACGAATTTGCTACTTGATCCTGTCACACTGACTTTCTTTCTCCCTTCAATCCATACACTTGTCTGCAGAGAGTTTTGGAGCATTGTGGTGGTGATTCACGAGGTCAGTGCATAATAGATGAAATATTGCAGTCCGCTTGCATCCTCGCACAAGACCAGTATGGCAACTATGTCACCCAGGTGAAATTATTTGCAATTTGATTCCATATCTTTTGCCAAATTCTAAAAAGTGCACAGTAGTTGTTGATTTATAAACTAACTGAGTGGCTATAGTAAACACAAAATACATCGCCAGTTATGACCTGCCTTTGGTTCATTTGTCGCAAAAGAATATGCTATGGAGTTCTATGATACCAGATGATGTGAGTGAAGTGCCCTTGGCTACTTTACGTCATAATATATCAGCTTATTTCTTTTTTCCGTCTCTTTTGCAGCATGTTGTGGAAAAAGGAAAAAGTCATGAAAGGGCTCAAATTATCAGTAAGTTGGCTGGGCAGGTTGTCACCATGAGCCAAAATAAATTTGCATCAAATGTGATAGAGAAGTGTTTCCAACATGGAGATATTGCGGAACGAGATCTTCTGATCAGAGAGATTGTGGAGCAGACTGACGGAAATGATACCTTGCTGGTATGTATGATAATTTGACACTTTAACGCAATGTTTCCATCCCTTTTGTTTCCCTCCTTTTTTGGCTGATAAATTTGAAGGCAGTAATGCTCCGCGGTACAAGTCTTAAGTCTGAAGTAGGCAGTATTATCCCATGTGGAATCAGATAATGACAATTTAGCAGTGAGAGTTACATTTCCAAGCCTGACTGAGGAATCCTGTATCTTTGTACCGTCTATTGTTACTGATTCCGTTGATTCTAGATTCTAAGCTTGTTCACTATTAAATTCCTGTGAGTTCATTTGCTAACCACTTGCTATGCAATTAGGCAATGATGAAGGATCAGTATGCTAATTATGTTGTTCAGAAGATACTTGAAACATGCAACGATGAGCAGCGGGAACTTCTGGTCAGCCGTGTAAAGGGTCACTTGCAAGCACTGAGGAAGTACACCTATGGCAAACATATCGCGAGCCGAGTCGAGCAGCTTTGCGGTGAAGGTGAGCCTCTTGAACTAGCGATACTTCACGATGAATCAGTTAATCTTCCCAGTGCTTTGCTTCAGCTCCAGTGTTTTGAAGTGTCTTAATTAATCCTATAATAATCCTTCCAGGAGATGCCGAGTGCGACTCCTAGGCATTGGAGGCGCCTCAACCCCCGCCAAATTCATCAGCAAGGAAGAAAGCATAACTTGGAACCGCGGTGCTTCAAAGTGCTAACAAAACATGGAACTCCAGCAAGGAAGATTGTACATACGTGACTTTGCTTAGGCAGTGTAGGGAGGTGCTAGGCACAAGGTTTATTCTGTGCGCACCAGTGTATCTATGTTAGAGTGTGGATATGTTAGGGTGTGCTTATCCACACTGTACTAGTAGTTGGTAGCCGTGTGCAAAATATGTATAGTTCCAGTGGTTTGGCTTGTATGTGTGATACATGTGTGTATCTTGACTGCTTGGTAATGTAATGGCTTGGTTGCTTGCTTAAATCTCCAGTTGTGTGGTAAAACATCATCCATTCACTGGATTGACTGAGGAGAAAATGGCCTGTGATTTATTGCAGATTACAGTAATTGGTAGTAGTAACAAGAACCTTCATGCAAAAATATTATTCCACGCTGAAGTTTGACTGTGTGGCAATCCATGGCGTGCGTGCTGTAGGCTGTAGCAACTTCAGTTGGCCTCAAACCCTTCGATATTGCCGCTCTCCCGCCGTACCCGGCCGCTGCTCCTCGTCCGGCCCATGCCCTTGCCGCCGGCTTCAGCGTCGCCCATCTCCTCGAACACCCGCCTCACCATGCTCTCGACGACGTCCACCTGCAGGAGCTCCCGCCTCCCGCCGGCCACCGCCTTCTCGTTCGCCTTCACGAACCCGGCGTACGCGCCGCGCACGGCCTTGGTCACCGCGGCCTTGATCTGCGCCCGGAGGTCGCCGTCCGGGATCTTGTACTCCGCCCCGTGCTTCCTCACCCTCTCCTCCAGCACGCCGGCGAACGCCGCCGCCTTCTCCCGCGCCTCGTCGGCCGGCCACGCCTTGCCGCCGCTGCCGCCGAGGAGCCGGACCAGCGGGCTCCACGCCACGTCCTGGTACTCCCACGCCGCCTCCTCGGCCGAGGTCTTGTACCGCCGCTTCATGGGTTCCTCGCCGATCAGCTTCGACAGGTCGCTGCCCCGGGTGCGCATGTATATGTACCAGTAGGCGTTCATGGCCATGACGTGCCCCGCCACCGCGTCCGCGCACACCTTGCGCGCCGCCTCCACGTGCCGGTGCAGCGCCTCCAGCACGTTCGACGCCGCCTCCGCGAGCGCCGCGCGGCCTCCCCCGCTCCCCGCTTCGCCTCCGTCCTCATCGCCGTCGTCGCCGCCGCCGCCGCGCTCGCGCTCCGCTCGCAGCGCGGTGTCCATGAGCCCGCGGTAGTCTTCGGACGCGAGGCACTTCAGATAGTTCACGGCGTAGCGGACGATCTTGGGCACGTGCACGGCGTCGTTCCCGGCGCCGGCGCCGGCGATGTAGTGCGTCTCAACGCGGAGGCCGAACTCGTAGAACACGCCGGCCGCGGCGCGCGCGAGGGCGCGCTCCACCTCGCTCGCTCGCTCGCGGATGGCGACCAGCGTTGCCGACTCGCCGGAGAAGAGCGCGTCGAGGCGCTCCCTCTCCCGTGCCACCGCGTCGAACATGTCCAGCAGCTTGAACAGCCTCTGCGGCTCCCGCTCGGCCGCGACCACGCCGTCGGCGAAGCGGAAGAACGCGGCCACGATGCGCGCGGCGATCTTGGCGAAGCACTCGGGCCAGACCGCCGGCGGGAGGTGCGCGAGCACCCGCGCGCACAGACGGCGCTCCGCCGTGAGCACGGAGGCGATGGCCACGTGGAAGTGCGGGCTCCACAGCGCCATGGAGGACTCCAGCGCCTCCCACTCCATGCCGTCGATGGCCTCGGCCGTGTAAGCCTTGAGGTACGCCGGGTCCAGCCGCATCATCGCCTTGGCCGCTCTCCTGTACCTCGCCTTCACGTAGATGTCGACGCAGATGTCCAGGCAGTCGTTGCCGGCCAGCGTCTTGGCCATCCTCGCGGCGGCGTCCACCTCGCCGTCCGTGCCGAGTTCATACTCGTCCATTTCTCCCACGGCGCCGGCATCGTCCTCGGGCGCGGCGTGCTTGAGCCTGAGCAGGACCGCCTCGAAGAGATCCTGGAGGCCGAGCAGCGCCTCGTCGAGCGGGCCCTCGAAGCGCATCGCCTCCGCCTCCGTCTCGTACACGGCGCGCAGCGCGGAGGCCGCCTCGGTGAGCCGCCGCACCCGACCGCGGCCGGCGGCTTTGGTGGTGGTGCGGCCAAGGAACCCCACCGCCTCCTCGACCCTCCGGACGGCCTCGTCCCCTCGCGCCACCACGTCCTCGATGGCGTCGCGCATCTGGTCCACGCGGTCGACGAAGGCGACGGCGCTCTCGGTGTCGGCCGGGTTCTCCGGGAGCTGCGCGGCCTCCTCGGCGAGGGAAGACACCCGGCGCAGAGCCGCGAGGAGTGGCTCGGCGGGGGCGACGGCGCGGTCGATGCGCGCGCGCAGTGCACGCGCCGCCACGGCCTTGGACTGGAGGTTGGAGGAGGACGGCGAAGAGGCGCTGGACAGGAGGTCAGTGAGGCGGTCGCCGGCCTCGTCGATGGCAGCTTCCGCCCCGGCAGCGTCGGAAAGCGCGGAGACGATGGCGGCTCGCGAGGCACGAAGCTTTGCAAGGACGGTGTCGTCCATGCCAGCGCCGGTCACCGGGGCGGTGGTGGGGCACATGGCCGGCCGGCCGGCTTGTAAGTACGTGCGGGCGTGCGTATTGGTATGTGCTGCACATTGCTGGCGCCAAGTATTATATGCCCGCCACGAGAAAGCTGGACCGCGTGATCGCGGATGGACGGTCAGAGCAAGGCCTGAGTCTTCTTAGCCTTTTGTGCTGTGGAGTGTGGCCAAATGGCCATCTTTGGAGATCGCTCCTTCTCGTGTCTCACTCCTCACAAGCGGCACGATGCATCAGACAACAATCATATTGTCACTGCATGACCTTCGTGGCATTCTTCTTCTGATAACAAAATGTTTTGCTGAGTCTCAATCAACTGGGAATTCTTAAGTCTCGGTCTATCAATTCCGAACATGCAATTTTAGTTTAGTGAAAGCGCAAGTTGCACTTCTATATCATTCCCGAAAACAAAAAGGTTGCACTTCTATATCGAGAGAATTAAGAAGATCTCGGCCCACCGATACCTAGACAGATCATTTGTTTGAAATAATACAATCACACCATAATTGTGTTGTAATTGGGTAAACAGAAAATTATCATGTTCGAGAATGTGAAGTAAACAATACTTCCTCTGTAAACTAATATAAGAGCGTTTAGATCACTACGATTTAAACGCTCTTATATTAGTTACGGAGGAAGTAATTCTCAGGAAGAAACACACCACATGGTGCATTTAGAGTGCACCCAAATGTCGAGATCACTCGCACCACATTCTTGCCAATGAAAATTCGCTTTTTGATTATTGAGGGAATTTCACTACAAATCAAAGTGATCCCATCTTTTTAAGGAATACCCAGGAATTAGACAAATCCAGGTTAGCGAAATTAAATTAACTAATGCTTCTAATAGCAACCTTTTTTCAGGGGACTAATAACCATTTTATCTTTTTTAGTAAACCGTGCATATCATTAATCAACAATTAGAATACATGTACAAACATACGCGACAACAAGTAAAGAAACTAGGAGTTGACAAATGTCTTGAAAACTATGCAAAGAGGATCCAAGGTATGAAAGAACACACGGAGGTCCACAAGGATTCATGCACACACCGAAACTAACAATTGCAATCAAAATCCAACGCCACTGAGGCGCTCGTCGGAGAAGAAGCAAAATTTCCACCATCGCGCAATCTAGGGAAACACCATCGCCATAATGGCTTTCTGAGTCGATGACACCATTGCACATCACATGTCGCTATGGCACGTCGACTTGGGAACATCCCCATGCTAAGCTAGACCCGAATCCACCACATCCCATTGATGTAGTTGGGGAAGAGTGCCAAATCCACAATTTGTCGTCCCATGAATCCCGCTTTAGGAAATCCATCTCATCCCAGTGACTGTGCATAAACCCGTCGTTATTCTTGATAGGGTGGCAAACGTGGCCGGAAGTACCAGATGGGAGATCACACGAGGAAGTTACCTAGGCTTGGGCCTCCATGAAGGAGCAACACCCTACGTCCTGCTTTTGGTATGTATTTATGGTGGAGTACCTCGTGCGGGGGTTACAATGGAGGATGAAGTATGAGACTACTGAGAGTGTGATTCTACATATGTAGATACCTTCCCTAGCCCCCACCTTATATAGATGATGGGGGCTAGGGTTTTACAGGAGATCGATCCGATCTAACCCACCGCCATCTTGGCTTGCTTGCAAGATGATCCTTGTGGTTTATCCGGGGGATTCCTCCTGTGGTTAGGTCTTCGCAGAGCTTCGTGGGCCCTGAGATGTGCTTGCTACCAGGCTTCCCACCAAGTGGCCACCCCCTGTGTATTACACCGCCAGTAGCCCCTGAGCATGTTTTGGGTTGAAGCGCCTCGATCTCTTAGAGCCCAAGCGGGCTCCCCATATCCTTGTTGCTTGCTTTCGTGAGTCCGACTTCAGGGAGGTCTTCGGGCCTGCATGTTGCGTGGCCTAGTGGTGCTTGCAAGTCTTCATCCCCGAGCCCCACGGGTTCACAGCTTCTCGTCGCATCACGGTTCGGGAAGGTCTTCGGGCCTGCGCGTCACGGTTCCCTCATCTTGTGGCTTCCGGGGTCGTTCCTGTATCAGAGGAGAGCTGAAACCCGAGCCCTCAATTGGGCCGTTGACAAGGCTCATGCCTGGCATGCCAAGTGACGGTGCATAAACCCATCAGTACCCCCGTAGGGCAGCGACCATGGTCTGAAGTACCTGATCGGAGATCACACGAGGAAGTTACTCAGACTCTATCCTCCGGGAAAGAGTATCATTGTACCTCCTGCTTTTGGTTTGTATTCACGGTGGAGTACCTCATGCGAGAGTATGATTCTACGAATATAGATGGCAATGGCTATCCCTAGCCCCACCTTATATAGATGACAAGGGCTAGGGTTTTATAGGAGATCGATCCGATCTAAGCTGCCGCCATCTTGGCTTGCTCGCCAAGATGACCCTTGTCGTTTATCCGAGCTCCGAGGATTCCTCTTGTGGTTAGGTCTTCGTCGAGATTAATGGGCCCCAAGACGGGCCTGCTGCCGGACTCCGGTGGCCACCCGCAGTGTATTACACCGTCACCCAGCCACTGACACCACTACAGAAAACAACAACTGCCGGAGAGGAAAAGAAGACCCAATCTCATCACCCTGACTAGGCAGTGAGAGGATGAGGCCATCGGCTTCTCAACGCCGTCATTGAGAACGTCGTCATGGTGAGGAGGACACCGAGGCAACTTTACTCGACACGGCGCCGTTCTCATCCTTCCGGCGGCATCACACAAAAGACTAACTCCACCTATGAAAAAAGCACAGGAAAGAAACAAGACACCCTCCTCCACCCGCCGTTGCAGTAGCGAGCAGAGGAGGAGGAAACCACGGCCTTGCCGGCTTTCACCAAAAGGAGAAACTGTATGCCCACAATCGCCCTTTTTTCCTAGAGAGGAAGACGGGGTACGGACAACTGTCAGGCGAGTAACCACTTTATCTAAGATATCTGTCAAGTGCAATAATCGTACACCTATGAAGGGGTTACATTTTTTTTACCTAACTTTCCCTCCCCCCCCCCCCCCCCCCCTAATTTCAATGGGTTGGGCCCCTCCTCCCCCTAGATCCAATCACAATCTGCCAACTGGCGTAAATTTTATGTAACTCCCTTCGTAGGTGTAGCATTGCTCCTGGCAAGTGCGTGTTTCCAAATGGGACAAAAAGATGACAATCCACACACAAGCACATCACAATGAGTTGTGCCTGCTGCCCTGCTGAATGATCTCAGGCAAGGCAACGCCTAGGCTAGGTGTGGAGCCAGAAGGATGTCCTTGCATGCCTCGTAGAACACCAAGGTGACGCCGGACGTGGGCATGACCTTGAGGGAGCTCGCCGCCCAGCCGCGGAACAGCCCCTTGAAGCCCTCCTCCTTGACCACCTCGGCCAAGGCCGCGACCATGTTGGGCGGGCATCTCCCTCGCAGGGCTCCGACCATCAGCCGCTTCCTCGCCACTTCCAGAGGGAAGCTGATCGTGCTCGCCGTCAGACCTGGACAAAAGCAACCTCGAAATTTAACGGCGTATTCAGTGGCCAAACTGTAAGTGAATCTTGAACACACCCCATTTCTAAGTTTCTCCAAGGATTTTGTTGCACAGCACAGGTAAACAGAATGAAACCAAGTAGTAACTTTCTGCCTTCTGGGCTGCACTGAATCCTCTCACCTGAAAGAGCTCCGATGACCAGCAGCTCGGGACGGCTCAGCGACTTCTTCTCATGTGCATGGCAGTAGGAGGTCTTGATCGTCTCATACATGAAGTAGTAGCATGTGCTGTAAGGGAGCATGCCGACCAGCGTCGGGCACAGGCCGGCGTACAGACCGCCGACGCCTTCGGTTCGGTAGATCTTGTTGAACGCAAGGGCGATATTTCTAGGATACGCGTCGCGGTTAACAGTCAGACGATCCTGAGACAGAGCATAGAACATCAACGAATCGGCAAGTGGTTTGCCAGCACAAGTATATAAAATACCATCACATTCACATCAAATGCAAAGATATTTGTCAGTATGCCCTGCTGATTTGGGAACAGACAGCACATTACACAATTTATTTAAGCCACAGGTAGTTTATCATCGATAGTAACCATCAAATTTGTCAGTATCATTGTAGTCAGTTAATACAGAGTCAGGTCTGATGTACCTTGAGGACCTCAAGGGGGTGGCACACTAAAGTGCTGACTATCCCAGCTGCCGCGCCTCCAACGGCGATTGGAGATAGCAGGTGAAGAGGCAGCTCGATCGTCAAACCACCGAGCTGTATCTTTGGGCATCCATCCTCTTTCCATCGCAATTGTGCTGAAGTCATGCTCCGTTTGACGCACTCGAATGTGCCGAGCTCAATTGCTTGAGTAGGAATGATGCGGATCATGTTAATCGTGTTGCCTGCCCAGAGCCCTTGCCAGCCATTGTGTTCCATGATCTCCATGAAAGTACCGAAAATCTGTTTTGACCCTACACCGACAACCATTCTTGTCCTGAAATCAATCAGAAACCATGGCATCACTATTTTTTATTAATATCAAATGAGCCTGATTAACTTACCCGACCAATCGAATCTTGCTATCATCAGAAAAAATTGAAAGTTTAGATGAAAGTAAAATGAATACCTGATAGTTTCTAGAGGAGCAAGAACAGCTTTAGTCATGGTACCAGCCATTGCCCCGCTGACGAATTCTGCAATTTCTCGACGCCTCAGCAAAGTCTGCGCTAGAAATTAAGGTTCTTAGGTTCTGATGTAACAACTCACAACACATGTCGATGGGAAATAGAAAGATGCACACATCAAACTACAAAGCTAATCCTAAATCATAAGATATACATCAGCCATAGTCATACTAGTAAAAACAATTGCAGTGACTGTTGTACTATCATACCATACAATTGAAAGAGAGCGAAACAGATCAAGGGAGTTCAAATTTGAAGCAAGTGGACGTTCTGAAACCCTGACAGAGAGAAGCTTCAGCAGAAACACTGTGAACAGTTACTGACGAAAGATCGCCAAGTGCGAAATGCATCAGAACAAACAAGCAAGCACAGCAATTTCCAAAAAAATTTAGAAAAAAAGCGCAACAATGCCTCCAAACGAAGTCGTAAACCGTCCCAATTTGCATGAACCGCACACACGGCTACCCGAGGCGCTGGGATCTGCGGTTCCTTACCCTGACGGCGGCGCCGACGTCCGGCAGGCTGAGCCTGACTGCTACGTCCCAGTCGAGGTAGCCGTCCTTGGGCTTGGGGAGCCCCACTCCAAGCAGACCGTCGTCCTTGAACGCGCCGGCGCCGCGGGCTTCGGCGAAGCCGATGCTGGCGAGCGTGAGCTTGTTGCCGCGAAAGCCCTCCTCCACGCCCATGGCTGGAACCCCGGACAACGGCAAACAGAGGCGCGGAATGGGGAAGGAAGAACGGCGATTCACGACGTGGCGTCGGAAAGAATCGGCCGTCGTCTACGGTTCCACGGCGGAAAGGAGGAGGTGTATTTATTCTGCAGTGTCCACTTTTTTTGACACATTTCTACATGTTGTGCGACGCTCGGCTAACTTGCTGCACGTTTTCGACGTGCATTGTTGTGGTCTCGCGTGATGTGAACGTTTTTTTCCTCAGAAATAGAAGAGAAAAGCGTGATGTGAACATTTTCGGTGCTACGTTTCGTATATTTTTTGGAGTTTCTCCGTATGTTTTACACGTTCGTGTGCGAGTTTTTTGTACATTTGCGTCAGGGGTTTCTTCCTGGGATTTTCGGGACAGTGGCATTTTCGAAGACAGAGACTGGGTTCGTATCCTGCATGCAAACCATAGAGATATTTAAGTTTCCCCCTTATTTTTCGAGAGCGGGAGAACTACAAATTGAACAAGCGGAGGACCATCATTGTACGTTTCCCGAGGCGATTACCTTTTTTTTTTTGAGCAACCCGAGGCGATTACCTGTCGAGAGATATCAGCGTATCGGGCCTGCCCTCGCGCCGGGCCGTGCAGGATTGAGTTCTGCTTACGGGCCTTCACGGGTCTCGGGGTCAGGACGGCCCAGTTATGTAATCTACCTGGCCGCTGCGGGCCAGTGCCCACCACCACAGCACGGCTCGGAGGAGGATGCTGCGGCGTCGCCTGGGGACGTGGCCATGGCCGGCGGCAAGGCGGGGGCTGTCGCGGCTGGCGCCGCCCGCGCCCGCGCCGGTGGTGCGCGTGGACAGCAACAACGTGGCCCGCCTCGGCGCGCCCAAGCCCGGGCCGAGGCCGCGGCAGCTGCTCTCCCTGCCGCCGTTCCCTGCCGGCGCCGACCCGCTCCCCGGGAGGAAGGTGGCGCCGCGCCACGTGACGGCGGTCAGCTGGGTGAAGCACTGCTTCGCCGACGTGCCGCAGGAGGTCGTGCAGGCGCACTTCAACAAGAGGCAGGTGCGTATTACTGCGGGTGCCACGCCTCCGCACTCTATACAGGCCCTGTTGTTATCATCTGCGGTCTTATTAATGAAAAGATTGCACTACTTTTTTCAGTTAGTGTTAACACGCGATAAGAATGGGATTGCATTGTTCTCAGATGTGAATTGCTTGTTCAAAGTGTAGGCTATTATAGTGGCGAAATGATTTAGCTGCTTTCATGCTTAGGTACCATTGATTAATTGTGATGAATTCAGTTAATGATCGCAATGTTTTTCTCCAATGAGCCATTGATTGATTCGCTTTGGTATATTTTGCTTTAGTTTCTATCATTTCACTACCAGTTTACACTGCATGTAGGCATTGTTTTCAATCTGACATGAAAAGTGCTGCTATCTGTTATCAGGTTTACACTGAGTGCTCAGATCAGGAGGTTTCAGCAGAGAGCATTTGGTGCCGGAAGCATCATTTGAAGAAGGTATGTAATGAAGAATTCATGCTGTATTTTCTGGGGTTCTTTTAGTGAAATGTTATTTACTACGTGAGTGAAGTAAATATGCTCAGCAGTTCGTTGCAGATCAAGCATTCTGAAGTGATGGAGCCTGGCATGAGAATTCATCTTCCTGTGTCTGTGGCTGAGGCCGAGATAAAGAAGCGGTATGAGACCATTCCAACTGCCACACTGCATCCCAATAGGGATGAGATTGAGTACCTGAAAAGGCTTGTCATCTACAAGGTAATCTATCATTCTATGTTGTACTCTGATTAGTTTCTTGCATGATTGCTGCCGTAACAAATGCTTTTTTTGTGGGCAGTTGTGTAAGCCCCTGACCTCTGTACAGTAAATTAACTTGCGCATACAAGATTATGATATGTGTAAATCAAGTGTCTATCTACATATTATATTACTTCCACAATGCCGTAAAAATGCCATTCACAAGTTACTTATTGATATTTCAAAGGTGTCACCTAGGGTTTGGTTATTTGATTTTCCTTATTCAGATCCATCATAGTATGCTGAACTTTCTAAATTATAGGACTCAGCCATACTTGTGCTTAACAAGCCTCCAAAAGTGCCCATGAAGGGGAATTTACCAGTACATAACAGTATGGATGTGCTTGCAGCAGCAGCACTGTCATATGGGAATGAAGAGGGTCCAAAATTGGTTAGATTGTTTCTCTTTATTTTGGGATGCTATGTGTTGTCTTAAGCTCTCTCTGATGATTTTCTTCCTGCGGTTTGTGAGTGCAGGTCCATCGACTGGACAGAGATACTAGTGGTTTGCTGTTGATGGGAAGAACAAGAGAAAGCTTTACCCGGCTGCACTGGCTCTTCACTAGCATCAAATTGGCAAGAACAGCTTCGCAGGTTAACATAAATTCGTGATTTTGGCGACTTGGCAAGTGGGCTTATATCTAAATGATTTTGATTGACATGCCCTTTTGCAGTAATAGCCCACTGATGTCTTGTATTATTGATGCATCTTGTAGATATGGAATACTGCCTGTGAATCATACGTGCAGAGGTACTGGGCGTTGGTCATTGGGACCCCTACAGAGAGTGAAGGAGTTATATCTGCTCCTCTCACAAAGGTATTATATCATGTATCTTACTAAGAAAAGTATTTGGTTATTAAGAAATGAAGAATCCTTTAATGTTTTATGTTACTTAAATCATTGCATCATTTAGAAGATGTAGTCATCTTTGCATCTCCAATAGGTGCCCTAAAATAGGGCATAACCGCTTTTTAGCGCACGAAGGGCAAAAACGCTGCTCCAACAGGTGCCTTATATGCAAAAAAAAATACTCCCAAGGATTGGGCAGCTGCAAAATACAGCACCAAGTGTTGCATTGCAACACTTCAGCTGCTGTTGCAATTTTTTTAGGGCAGCAGGGACCACGCAAGACCACAAGAAAACAGCTCACTTCGTTGTTCCAACAGGTGCCCTAAAATAGGGCACCGGCAAGAAGGCAACCGTGATGTATTTTAGGGAACCAATTTTAGGGCAATTGTTTGAGATGAACATTTTTCGGCTATAATCCACTTTTTGATGTTGTAAATTTTACTCCAAGCACACTTTGGTGCCTTAAAATAGGGCACCTATTGGAGATGCTCTTAGCACTCTCATCAACCATCACAGTTGGTGCATCCCTGGCTCCTTTCCACGGATTGAACCAAGATGATTCATAGATAAGGTCATACTCATATGTAGTAACGATCCATTTTTTTAATGGCAAGATTTGTCACATGTCCTGGTTTCTTTCTCACTGAACTAGGTACTTCTTGATGATGGAAAAGCTGAGAGGGTCATTCTGGCGCATCCCTCTGGCATAGATGGTGCACAAGAGGCTGTTACTGAGTATCGAGTGATGGGACCCACCATCAATGGCTGTTCCTGGATTGAGTTGCGCCCATTGACAGGCCGGAAGCATCAGGTAGTCTCACGGCACCTAATTAACTCTTACTGGTGAAACACATTTCTGTAAAATATATGAAGATGTTAACATACTTGTATTATGGATACGCCGTACATCCTGTTGCATCATCTTTCGATTTCCCCTTCAACACCCGAGTTTGTTTTGTAATACGGTGAATATATTCACATATCCTTACATTTATAATTGATTTTTTTTAACTGAAATCACCAATCTAAACTATGCTGACCCTGCTGCAGCTCCGAGTGCACTGTGCGGAAGCCTTGGGCACTCCCATTGTTGGAGATTACAAATATGGGTGGTTCGTGCACCAAAGGTGGAAGCAGAATCCCCAACCGGACTTTGAGCCGTTCACCGGGGAACCATACAAGCTGAGGCGGCCTGAAGGCTTGGAGGTTCAGAAGGGCAGTGTTCTCTCTAAAGTCCCTTTGCTGCACCTGCATTGCCGGGAGATGGTGGTCCCGAACATCGCAAAGTTCCTGAGTAACACCGGAGAGTGGCATGATAATGGCACCCCATGGTCCAAGGAGAAGCCGAATCTCCTAAGGTTCATTGCACCGTTGCCCGCGCACATGAAAATTAGCTGGAATATAATGTCTTCCTACCTGGTGTAATAGTTTATCTTTGTTTGAATGATTTTTAATGTGACTCCTCTTAAGTTGCATTTCATGATGTGACCCCTTTAAGATCACTGACGTGCAGGGCCCATGCCCACATTTCAGTGACACATGGAGTGGCATATTCTGAAACTCAGAATTAGGGAGTTACATATAATATTGTTATTTAGGTTTTCTTTGGGATTGTCAGGTTGTAGATTTGTAGCAGCTGGCATTTCAGAATCAGTGAGAAATTGATGCTAGTACTGTAATTTTTTTAGGGAGATTATAAATCAAATTTGGCAGTCATCTTACAAAGACTCTTCCATAGTTCCATTACATCTATGATTTTGTTTCTATTAGCATAACAATCATCCCTGTACATCGTAGCATCTGGTACTCCTACCTTGTTGCACTAGTGTAACAGTGCTGCACTGATGAAGATCAGTAGTTCCAAAAGATTTGGTTTCTCCTGTGCTGCTTCCTCAGGTAGACGCCGAGCAAGTCGTAGTACGTCCATCGCCGCTTCCCGCCGGCCGCCTCTAGCAGCGCCTCGGAGGTGGCGTGGAAGCCCCCCTTGCCGAACGCCTCGAACACGACGCCGTCCGTGGCCACGACAGGCTCGGCGCCGCCATCCAGCCGGCGGAACGCGAAGGAGATGTTGCGCGCGAGCCGGCGCTCCATGTAGGCGTCCACGAAGCAGCCGTGCGTGACGAGGTCCGGCGCGACGCCGTCGCGGCGCATGTGCTCGGCGGTGAGGTGGAGGTCCCAGAACATGCACATCTTGGAGAAGGCGGCGGCGCGGATGTTGAAGGTGGTGAGGTCCGGCCGGCACCCGGCGGCGGTCATCTCCAGGAAGGCGCGCTGCAGCGACTTCATCTTGAAGTTGGCCGCGAAGGAGAGAAGGTAGAGGTTCCAGAGCAGGTTGCCGGCGTCCCGGCGGCCGAGGCCGACGCCCCTGACGAACTCGCCGAGCTTGTAGTACTTCCGGTGGGCGATGTACGCCGAAGCGACGGCGCGGATGGCGTCGACGGAGATGAGGAGGCCGGTCTTCTTGAGCCGGCCGACCGCCGTCTCCATCTCCGAGACGGTGCCGGAGGCTGCGTAGTGCCGCACGAAGGCGTTGCCGGTGGCGGAGTCGACGCCGAGGCCGGCGCGGGCCATCTCCTGCACGGCGTCCTCCATGAGAGCGAGCTCGCCGGCGGCGCCGAGGCAGGAAACGGCGAGCGGGTAGAGGTCCCGCGCCGCGGCGGGGTCACGCGCGGCGAGCTCCCTCGCGGCGAGGAGGACCTCGTCGTAGCGGCCGACGCGCGCGTACGCCGGGAGGAGGCGGGGCGCCGCGGCAGTCAGGCACGGCGCGGCGGAGCTGAGCAGGAGCTGCGCCCAGATGGACTGAGCCCGCACGAAGTCGCCGGCCTCCGCGCGGGCGACCATGAGGGCCGCCGCGGCGTCGGCATCCGGTGGGGCAGTTCTTGGACGGGGCACGATGCGCGTCGACGCCGGCGTGTGCGCTCGGGCGAGGTCAGTTTGAGTGAGACGGAGCTCACTGAGCGAAGAAAGGGGAGGAGGGAGGCGGACGTGATGAGACGAGGAGGATGGGACGGCGAGCGGCGCGTGGTGGTGCTCCGGGGGTCGGCGACGAGCGGCCGGGAGAGGACAAACGGCGGAAGGCAGCGGCCATGGAAGGAAGAGGGAGCCCATATCACCTCATCCTTTCATGGAGCCATCGTAAGAAAAGAAAAAAGACTGCCATCATTGATCCAAGAGTAGGTTTCACAAGAAAAGCCAAGTCCTATTTGTAGCTTAACACGAATTTCGCAGAAATTTCACACCAGGCAGTTCAAATATTAAAGAATCGAGGAAAATCTCCCGTTCCAAACTATAGCTGGCCAAATGGGCCGGGCCAAACAGGCCAGCCCGCGAGCATGCCGGTACGGCTCGCCATGGGCCAGGCACGACACGGGCTAAACGGGCCGTGCCTGGCACGCGGCACGCCTTGGGCCATGCCTGGGCCTGGAGCCTGGGTACGCGGGCTGGCATGGTACGACCCGTTTAATTTTTTTTATATAATTTTAAATCTTTTTTACTTATGTATACCTAAAATATAGCCCAATAGACAAAAAAACCAGCTCAACAGGTTGAAAATGTGCAGCCCAGCATGCTAAACGGGCCATCAGGCCGGCCCATTTACTAATCAGGTCGTGCCTGGGCCAAAGAGCAGCGCCAGTGGGCCGGCACGCCACAGCCCGACTATTAAACGTGCCATGGCGGGTTGTGCCGGGCCAGGCACGATTAGCACAGGCCGTGCCGTGCCGCCAGGTCTGTTCCAAATAGGACTCATTGTACTCTTTTTTTCTTCGAGAGTACCCCAATGACGTACCATATTTTTATGAAAGACAGAAGGTTATTTACAAGAGCTTGCGTGTGACGCGAACATCCACACAAGGAAGTACTCCCTCCGTTTCAAAGTACTCGTCGTAGAAATGGATGTATCTAGAACAAAAATACATCTAGATACATTCATACCCGCGACAAATAATTCGGAACGGAGGGAGTACAACTCAACACCAATACCTATGCCTAAAGCTCCTCTCTCATAAAATGATGTAAGCTACCAACACCTAGGCCTGCATCCTTTCACTCCTTGAGCTCGTTGAGGATGTGCAAATGCAACTCATCAACGTTCTTTTCCTATTCCCTCTGGTTAAACACACGGGCATTCCTTTGCTTCCATAGAGACCAGGCAACCGCAATGACGAAGGTGTCAAAACCTCTCTTGATCCTCCCAACAAAAGGTCTCCTAGCTCGAAGCCACCAGTCTAACATGCCATCATGCACCTGCGGTATGGCTACACTCAAGTCGAGGCTTTGGATGCATTTGTGCTAGACCTTCCGTGCATAGACGCACTGGACATGGATGTGATCCACGTTATCCTCCTCTTGTAAGCACGTGAAGCAAGCCGAAGGGTGATCCTGTAAACCATACCTAGCGCGACGATCAGATGTCCAAACCCTATGTTGCACCGTCAGCCACATGTGTAACTTGCACTTCAAAGAAGCCCAGCTCTTCCAAATGCAAGAGGCAAAAGGCACCCTTTCCAAGCCCTGACACAGCCTGTCATAAACTGAGCCGGCGGTGTACTTTCCAGAGATGTCAGCGGGCCAGGAGAAAGCATCAGGGTGGCTGTCATCGCGAGGAACCGAGGCAATGGCTTGCCCCAAGATGATCAATTGCAAGTGCGCCATGAAATTCAGATCGCCGTTGATGTCACTGACCCATTGATTGTTCTCGAGTGCTTGCTGAATCATATGTCTATTTTGCGTCCTTCTTTCCACCAAGTTTATGATCAGAGGGGCAAAGTCTGCAATGCCGAATTCATGTATCCATCTATCGCGCCAAAATAAGGTGTTGGCTCCATCACCAACCGAGATGTGCACCAAACTGTCAAAAACTTGTCGAGCCTCTCTATCAACCACCAAGGGCATATCCTGCCATGGCCTCTCCGGATCTGTTCTTCTCAGCCATTCCCATCGGACTCGCAGCGCAAGCGCTTGCAGCTCTAAATTTTTTACTCCTAGTCCACCAAAGTAGAGGGGCCTGCAAATGGTGTTCCATGGGATCAAGCATTGTCCTCCCTTGACCTTGTCTTCCGCAGTCCAAAAGAACGCACACATCCACTTATCTAGGTCCTCAAAAACCCACTTTGGAGCATCCATGATCATGAAATCGTGGATAGGCCTCACAGTCATGACAGATTTTACAAGAATCAGCCTGGCAGGTCGGTGAATGAGTCCCCTTTGCCACACAGGGACCATTTTTTTGCCTTGTCCAAAATTGGCTGGCAATCACCACGGGTAAGCTGCCTGATGGCAAGCTGAAGCCCTAGATACTTGCAAGGGAATTCTCCAATGTTGCACTGCATCATACTCTCAACTCTGCCTTGATCTTCTTTGTTGCCTTGGATCATAATCGCCGAAGATTTGCAATAGTTAACACGAAGACCATACGCCCGGCCGAAAGCCCCCAAGGTAGTCCTGACAAAAGTGAGGTCTCCAACGCTAGGCTTCACAAATAATGCAACATCATCGACGTAGATAGAGACCCGCTGCATAGCCGAGATCCCTCTGAATGAACTAAGCACGCCCATATCGGCACCCTTGCTGAAGATATGCGTGAGGACGTCCATGGCAATAACAAACAGCAAGGGGGAACCGGATCACCTTGTCTTAAGCCGCAAGCAAGATATACACTCTTACCAGGGGTACCTTGGTAGAAGCGGTCTAGAGAAGAATTGCGATCGAGCCAATCCACTTGGGCCCAAACCCTTTCTTCCTCATCACCTCAAATAGGAACGGCCAGGGTAGCATTGTTGGTAAATGCAGGATGCAATTTCAAAAAAATCCCTACGCTCACGCAATATCTATCTAGGAGATGCATATCAATGAGATGGGAGAGTGTGTCGACGTACCCTCGTAGACCGAAAGCGGAAGCATTTGACAACGCGGTTGATGTAGTCGAACTTATTCTAGCTCCGACCGACCAAGCACTGAATGTATGGTACCTCCGAGTTCTGCACACGTTCAGCTCGGTGAGTTCCTCGCCTTCTTGATCCAGCAAGGTGTCGAGGTAGTAGATGAGTCCCGTCATCACGGCGTGGTGACGATGATGATTGATGACCCACAAGTATAGGGGATCTATCGTAGTCCTTTCGATAAGTAAGAGTGTCGAACCCAACGAGGAGCAGAAGGAAATGATAAGCGGTTTTCAGCAAGGTATTCTCTGCAAGCACTGAAATTATAGGTAACAGATAGTTTTGTGATAAGATAATTGGTAATGAGCAACAAGTAACAAAAGTAAATAAAGTGCAGCAAGGTGGCCCAATCCTTTTTGTAGCAAAGGACAAGCCTGGAAAAATTCTTATATAGAGAAAAGCGCTCCCGAGGACACATGGGAATTATCGTCAAGCTAGTTTTCATCACGTTCATATGATTCGCGTTCGGTACTTTGATAATTTGGTATGTGGGTGGACTGGTGCTTGGGTGCTGTCCTTACTTGGACAAGCATACCACTTATGATTAACCTCTATTGCAAGCATCCGCAACTACAACAAAAGTGAGGGAGTCCTGGATTAGGGGGTGTCCGGATGGCCGGACTATACCTTCGGCCGGACTCCTGGACTATGAAGATACAAGATTGAAGACTGCGTCCCGTGTCCGGAAGGGACTTTCCTTGGCGTGGAAGGCAAGCTTGGCGATACGGATATGTAGATCTCCTACCATTGTAACCGACTCTGTGTAACCCTAGCCCTCTCCGGTGTCTATATAAACTGGAGAGTTTTAGTCTGTAGGACGAACAACAATCATACCATAGGCTAGCTTCTAGGGTTTAGCCTCCTTGATCTCATGGTAGATCTACTCTTGTACTACCGATATCATCAATATTAATCAAGCAGGACGTAGGGTTTTACCTCCATCAAGAGGGCTCGAACCTGGGTAAAACATCGTGTCCCCTGCCTCCTGTTACCATCCGACCTAGACGCATAGTTCGGGACCCCCTACCCAAGATCCACCGGTTTTGACACCGACATTGGTGCTTTCATTGAGAGTTCCTCTGTGTCGTCACTTTTAGGCCCGATGGCTTCTCCGATCATCAACAGCGATGCGATCCAGGGTGAGACTTTTCTCCCCGGACAGATCTTCGTATTCGGCGACTTTGCACTGCGGGCCAATTCGCTTGGTCATCTGGAGCAGATCGAAAGCTACGCCCCTGGCCATCAGGTCAGATTTGGAAGTTTGAACTACACGGCCGACATCCGCGGAGACTTGATCTTCGACGGATTCGAGCCACAGCCGAGCGCGCCGCACTGTCACGATGGGCATGATTTAGCTCTGCCGCCGAACAGTGCCCTGGAGGCCGCACCTGTGTCCGCTCCGACCCCTAGCTCGGAGCCGATCACACCAACCGAGGATGGGTGGTTAGACACCGCCTCGGGGGCTGCAATCTCTACGGCGATCGAGCTGAACACCTGCCCTATTCTCTGCGAAGCCCGTGACTCCAAGGAGCCGGACTCCTCTCTAGACTCCGAGCCCTCCGCACCCCCGACCGATTGAACCCGATTGGGCGCCGATCATGGAGTTCACCGCCGCGGACATCTTTCAGCACTCGCCCTTCGGCGATATTCTGAATTCACTAAAGTCTCTCTCTTTGTCAGGAGAGCCCTGGCCGGACTATGGTCGGCAAGGTTGGGATGCGGATGATGAAGAAATTCATTACCCACCCACCACCCACTTCATAGCCACTGTCGATGATTTAACCGACATGCTTGACTTCGACTCCGAGGACATCGACGGTATGGATGCCGATGCAGGAGACGATCAAGAACCAGCGCCTATAGGGCACTGGAAAGCCACCTCATCGTATGATATATACATGGTGGACACCCCAAAAGAAGGCAATGGCTATGGAACAGCGGAGGATGACCCCTCCAAGAAGCAGCCTAAGCGCCGGCGTCAGCGGCGCCGCTCTAAATCCCGCCAAAACAAAAACGGTGATTCCGGCACGGGGGATAATAACACCCTGGACAGTGCCGAAGACAACCACCTCCAGCAAGATTCAGCACAGGAGGATAGAGAAGCCAGCCCTCATGAGAGAGCGGCAGACCGAGAGGTCGAGGATGATAATTATATGCCTCCCTCCGAAGACGAGGCAAGCCTCGACGACGACGAATTTGCCGTGCTGGAGGATCCCGTCGAACAAGAGCGTTTCAAACGCAGGCTTATGGCCACGGCAAGCAGCCTCAAGAAAAAACAGCAACATCTTAGAGCTGATCAAGATTTGCTAGCCAACAGATGGACTGAAGTCCTCGCGGCCGAAGAGTATGAACTCGAACGCCCCTCCAAGAGCTACCCAAAGCACAGGTTGCTACCCCAATTAGAGGAGGAAGCACCTAAACCTACATCACCAGCGCATGATGCGGCCGACCGGCCACCCCGTGGCCGTGACAGAGAGGCCTCTCGGCCCTCCACTCAAGCCGCACCCCGGCGCCGCTCATAAACTACCAAGGCATGGGAAAATGCGCCAGACCTGCGAGATATATTGGAGGACAAGGCAAGGCAAACAAGATCGATCTACGGATCACGTGGGTGCCCCACGGCACGAGACGGTACTCGTCACACCAGATACAGTAAATCCGGCCGAGCCGAACACAGGAGACAAAGCTCGTTTGAGCTGCGTCGTGATGTAGCCCAATACAGAGGCGCCGCACACCCACTATGCTTCACAGATGAAGTAATGGATCATCAAATCCCCGAGGGTTTCAAACCCGTGAACATCGAATCATACGATGGCACAACAGATCCTGCGGTATGGATCGAGGACTATCTCCTCCATATCCACATGGCCCACGGTGATGACCTACACGCCATCAAATACCTCCCACTCAAGCTTAAAGGACCAGCTCGGCATTGGCTTAACAGCTTGCCAGCAGAATCAATTGGTTGCTGGGAGGACCTGGAAGCCGCATTCCTCGACAATTTCCAGGGCACTTATGTGCGACCACCAGACGCCGATGACCTAAGCCACATAATTCAGCAGCCAGAGGAATCGGCCAGACGATTCTAGACACGGTTCCTAACCAAGAAAAATCAAATTGTCGACTGTCCGGATGCAGAGGCCCTAGCAGCCTTCAAGCATAACATCCGCGACGAGTGGCTTGCACGGCACCTAGGACAGGAAAAGCCGAAATCTGTGGCAGCCCTCACGACACTTATGACCCGCTTTTGCGCGGGAGAAGACAGCTGGCTAGCTCGCAGCAATAACATGACCAAGAGCCCTGGTAATTCGGATACCAAGGACAACAGTGGCAGGTCGCATCGCAACAAGCAAAAGCGCCAAATTAACGGTGACAATGCTGAGGATACGACAGTTAATGCCGGATTCAAAGGCTCTAAACCCGGTCAGCAGAAAAAGCCATTCAAAAGAAATACTCCGGGCCCGTCCAATTTGGACCGAATACTCGACCGCTCATGCCAGATACATGGCACCCCCGAAAAACCAGCCAATCACACCAACAAGGATTGTTGGGTGTTCAAGCAGGCAGGCAAGTTAAATGCCGAAAGCAGAGACAAGGGGCTGCATAGCGATGACGAGGAGGAGCCCCGGCCGCCGAACAACAGTGGACAGAAAGGTTTTCCCCCACAAGTGCGGACGGTGAACATGATATACGCAACCCACGTCCCCAGGAGGGAGCGGAAGCGTTTGCTAAGGGACGTATACGCGATGGAGCCAGTCGCCCCAAAGTTCAACCCATGGTCTTCCTGCCCGATCACTTTTGATCAAAGGGACCACCCCACTAGCATCCGTCATGGCGGATTCACCGCATTGGTTCTAGACCCAATTATTGACGGATTTCACCTCACTAGAGTCCTTATGGATGGCGGCAGCAGCCTGAACCTGCTTGATCAAGATACAGTGCGGAAAATGGGCATCGATCCCTCGAGGATTAAACCCACCAGAACGACCTTTAAAGGCGTCATACCAGGTGTACAAGCCAACTGTACAGGCTCAGTTACACTTGAAGTGGTCTTCGGATCTCTGGATAATTTCCGAAGCGAGGAGTTAATCTTCGACATAGTCCCGTTCCGCAGTGGCTATCACGCACTGCTTGGGCGAACCGCATTTGCCAAGTTCAATGCGGTGCCGCACTACGCATACCTCAAGCTCAAGATGCCAGGCCCTCGAGGCATCATCACGGTCAATGGAAACACCGAACGCTCTCTCCAAACGGAGGAGCATACGGCGGCTATCGCAGCGGAAGTACAAAGCAGCCTCTCAAGGCAATTCTCTAGTCCGGCCATTAAACGTCTGGACACCGTCAAGCACGCCCGGAGTAACCTACACCAAGACCGCCCGGCACGTTCAGAGCAAGCGTAGCAATGCGGCCCCAACCCCAGCCCTCGCGAACTTGCGAAACCAGTGATGTGCATACATAACTACGCTCTGGAAATACCATGGGCACAGGGGGAGGGGCACCATCACGGCACGCCCGAAACACGGCTTAAACCGCACTAGGGGCTGCCGATTTCTTAATTTTCTCTTATTTTCAGGACTCCATTCTTTGGAAGGCTTGTCCGGCAGTACAATTGCCGCACAAACGATACAACCAGGGAAGCAGAAAGCTACGCCGCACTACGGAACTCTAAGGTGGTCTCTATAACGAGCAGTATACCTGTTTCGCATAACATTCCGCAGCTCGCCCCTGGAAAGGACATATTTGATAGTCCCATCTTTCGCTTATTGCACTATTTGTATTGTTCTGCTTTGATCGCAACTTTTTTAAATAAACAATGCATAGCTTCCGTCTATTATTGCATTACCTTTTTTTACGAATATATGTTCATTAATGACATGTTGCACCCGTACACTTTGGTACGGCCAATACGCCAGGGGCTTAAGTACCCCACAATACGGTGTGAGAAGTCCGAACACTTTCACAAGTGCGGCACCCTGAACTTATAGCATTATATGCATCGGCTCCGAATCATGTCTTGGGTCAATAGTTGGGTTTGCCCAGCTCCTATGTTTTGGTACCTTACGTTCCGTTATATCGGCTAAGGTAGCACTAGGAGAACTACTGCAATTGTGCCCCAGTTGAGCTGGGCTAAGCACCTCAGTAGAGAAAGCTAAAACTGGCCGTCATGATAAGGCGAGAGCTGGTCGCTGTTCGAGAGGTTTTCGAGTCCCTAAAGACTTATGTTGCTTAGAGCGAGGAGTCGGCTTTGTCCGGCCTAGGCGTGGATAGCGTCCCGAACTCGGTCTTCCCAACACTAGGGGCTTCGCCGAAATTTAAAATTATAGAATTCTATGGCTAAGTGAGAGTGTTCAAGCATTATAGTCCGATTGCCTTGTTCGTTGTGTTGAGCGCCTCCCTCGAAGGACCCAAGAATGGGAAAAAGAGCGCTCATGTTTATCCCGAACACCCCAACACTCGTGCCATGGGGGCAGAAGCCGACGACTCGCCATCTCTCAAATTTGATAAACGGCCGCACAGAAGGTAATATTTTAAATTCAAAAAGCATTGCTTAGCGCACATGAACAAGTTTTCAGCGCACAGGACAAAACGAGCGAGTTTACTGAAAAATTACATTCATGGAACATTCATCCGCCACAAGGCGGGCACCCTTCAGAACGCCCTCATAATACATCTCGGGCTTGCGATGCTCCTTGCCCGGTGGTGGCCCGTCCTTCACAAGCTTCTCAGCATCCAGCTTGCCCCAGTGCACCTTCGCACGAGCAAGTGCCCTACGGGCACCCTCGATGCATATGGAGCGCTTGATGAATTCGAGCCTTGGACATGCCTCCACCAGCCGCCTCACCATCCCGAAGTAGCTCCCAGGCATGGCCTCTCTAGGCCACAACCAGACTATGAGGCCCTTCATGGCCTGTTCGGCCACCTTATGGAGCTCGACCAGCTGTTTCAGCTGGTCGCTTAAGGGCACCGGGTGTTCGGCCTCAACATACTGAGACCAAAACACCTTCTCCGTCGAGCTTCCCTCATCAGCTCTGTAGAAGGCGGCGGCATCCGACACGCTACGGGGAAAGTCTGCGAATGCTCCTGGAGAGCTCCGGATTCGGGTAAGTGACAAGTAATTCACTTTTACATGCTTGCTTTGCATAAAGAATGCCTTACCCGCCGCTATCTTTTTTATTGCCTCAACCTCCTGGAGGGCCTTCTAGGCTTCGGCCTTGGCAGACTTGGCATCTTCAATGGCCGCCATGAGCTCAGACTCTTGCGTCTTCGAGTCAAGCTCCAAACTCTCATGTTTTTTCATGAGAGCCTGGAGCTCTTGCCGCACCTCGCCAACCTGCGTCTCATGCTTCTCCCGCTCGGTGCGCTCTGTGGCCGCCCTCTTCTAGGCCTCGGACAGCGCTTGCTTAAGGGTCGCCACCTCAGTTGTGGCCCCTACAATAGCCGCGTTAATCCTGTCACTTTTTGCAATTGCACCTTTCACGTATTTCAATAAGGTATTTCTTACCTTCCTTCTCCTCGAGCTGGTGCTTAGCTAGGCCGAGCTCTTGCTCGGACCGCTCAAGGTTCTGCTTCAGCGTATCCACCTCTGCAGTCAGTGCGGCGGAGGCCAGCAGCGAAGCCTGCATACGCATATTGACTTGATTATGTTAGACTCCTGCGAATGTTATTAGATCCTCTATTCGGCTTTTCTTTCCGAACGCCGAACAGAGCATCAGGGGCTACTATCTATGCGGTAATATTTTTACATATTCTTTACTTACCTCAAAGCCTGTTAGAAGGCTGGCACAGGCTTCAGTCAGTCCGCTCTTGGCGGACTGAACCTTCTGGATCACCACACTCATAATAGTGCGGTGCTCCTCGTCGATGGAGGCGCCGTTAAGCGTCTCCAGCAAATTTTCCAGTGCCTCCGGTTGGACGGAGGTCACCGGCTCGGTAGGCTTGCTCCTCTTGGAAGGAGGCTACCTACCAGAGTCCGGAACCGTTGAAGGTTCCGGCGTGGTGTCCGGCTCAAGGCCGGACTTGGAGCCCTTGGGGGTTCTATCCCCTTTACGCCTGGAGTCCGGGAGGTTGCCTTGCGGCGCCTCCAGGACCACCTCCTCCTGGCTTGGAACCTGTTGGGATGCCACCTCGACGCCGTTTGTAGGGTGGGGGGAGGAAGCCACCAGAAGCGAATTCACATCCGACGAGTCCAGGGAGCCGCTCGACGAGTATGTTCGACATAAGGAAAAGTTGTGCAATGGGGGAATACTATGAATCACTCTGGTATCCGGATACTTACGAGTTCACCAGGGGCTTGGCCCTGTGCGGCCACTCCTCTTCATCGTCGTCGGCGTTGGTGGAGTAGTCCGGAGGAGGGGCCTTCCCCCTCTTGGACCCTTCGGCCTCCCCGGTTGGGGTGGCCTTCCTTTTCTTCACTCCCCCCACTGGGGGGGAGAGGTCTCTTCTTCCTCCTCCTCGTCTTCATGGGAGGAGTGCGCCTTGGAGTCGTCGGATGATGAATCCGACACCTCCTGGCGCCGGGCACTCTTTCGAGTCCCCGTGGCCTTCTTCTTGGCCTTCTTCTCCGGCACCACGTAGGGTGCCGGAACCAGCAGCTTCGCCAAGCGAGCGTCCGCTGGGCCTTCGGGCAAAGGAGCCGGACAGTTGATCTGTCCGGACGTCTCCTGCCAATCCTGTCAAAGGTAAGGGAGCTTAGATCCCGCATGGAGTCAAACTATGAAAAACTAATACCCTGTAAAAGGTGAAAACAGCTTACCGCACGAGCGTGACGCTGCGTGCTGAATCCGCGATCCTCGGTAGCGGATGCGGGGGCCTCGGCGCCCTTGAAAAGCACCTTCCAGGCATCTTCGTACATCGTGTCGAAGAGCCTGCTCAGATTTCGGTGCCGCGCCGGGTCGAACTCCCACAGGTTGAAAGCCCGTTGTTGACACGGGAGGATCCGGCGGATGAGCATAACCTGGACTACGTTGACTAGTTTGAGCTTCCTGTCCACCAGGGTTTGGACGCATGTTTGGAGTCTGGTCAGCTCTCCTTTTTTACCCCACGACAGGCCCGTCTCTTTCCAGGAGGCGAGCCGCGTAGGGGGTCCGGATCGGAACTCGGGGGCTGCGACCCATTCAGGGTCGCGCGGCTCGGTGATGTAAAACCACCCCGACTACCACCCCTTTAGGGATTCCACGAAGGAGCCCTCGAACCATAGGACGTTGGGCATCTTGCCCACCATGGCGCCTCCGCACTCCGCTTGGGTGCCGCACACCACCTTCGGCTTGACATTGAAAGTCTTGAGCCATAGGCCGAAATGGGGCCAGATCATGGAAGTCCAGGCCATAGTAGAACATGAGCCCCCGGACAAATGGGTGGAGAGGGAAGCCCAGTCCGTGGAGGAAATGAGGGAGGAACACCACCCTCTCATGGGGCCTAGGGGTGGGGATGAGCTGCCCCTCTTTGGGAAGCCGCTGCGCAATGTCGTTAGACAAGTATCCGGCCTTCCTCAGTCTTTTGATGTGTCCCTCCGTGACGGAGGAGACCATCCACTTGCCTCCCGCTCCGGACATGGCTGGAGAAGGTTGAGGTGGGGTGTGCGGACTTGGGCGCTGGAGCTCGAGTGCGCGGAAATGGATAGGCAAAGGAGGAAGAAGGCGTGGATGAAAAGGTGGATCATTATCCCCTTATATGGGCGGACGCGACTATGTGCCCCCACCAGCCTGGTAAAACTCGCTTATCTCCCAAGCGCCGTAGTCAATGGCGCAGTTGGGTTACCCACACCCGTATTGATGAGAATCCCGGAATAAGGGGACACAATCTCTTCTTTAACAAGACATGCCAAGGAAACCGCCTCGCTAAACGCGTTGAGGTGGGACAGTAAAACGATTCGAATAAAGACTTGGCCGTGGTGTGATGTCATGCTACGGAATACGTCAGCAGATTAGATTTGTGTAAATATTATTCTCTCTATGGCAATATGTGGAAACTTATTTTGCAGAGCCGGACACTACCTTTGTGTTCAAAATCTTCTATGAAGTACTTGGAGGAGGAACCCGCCTTGCAATGCCGAAGACAATCTGCGCGCCGGACTCGTCGTCATTGAAGCCTGGTTCAGGGGCTACTGAGGGAGTCCTGGATTAGGGGGTGTCCGGATGGCCGGACTATACCTTCGGCCGGACTCCTGGACTATGAAGATACAAGATTGAAGACTTCGTCCCGTGTCCGGAAGGGACTTTCCTTGGCGTGGAAGGCAAACTTGGTGATACGGATATGTAGATCTCCTACCATTGTAACCGACTCTTGTAACCCTAGCCCTCTTCGGTGTCTATATAAACTGGAGAGTTTTAGTCCGTAGGACGAACAACAATCATACCATAGGCTAGCTTCTAGGTTTTAGCCTCCTTGATCTCATGGTAGATCTACTCTTGTACTACCCATATCATCAATATTAATCAAGCAGGACGTAGGGTTTTACCTCCATCAAGAGGGCCCGAACCTGGGTAAAACATCGTGTCCCCTGCCTCCTGTTACCATCTGACCTAGACGCACAGTTCGGGACCCCCTACCCGAGATCCACCGGTTTTGACACCGACAAAAAGTATTAAGGTAAACCTAACCATAGCACGAAACATATGGATCCAAATCAGCCCCTTACGAAGCAATGCATAAACTAGGGTTTAAGCTTCTGTCACTCTAGCAACCCATCATCTACTTATTACTTCCCAATGCCTTCCTCTAGGCCCAAATAATGGTGAAGTGTCATGTAGTCGACGTTCACATAACACCACTAGAGGAGAGATAACATACATCTCATCAAAATATCAAACGAATACCAAATTCACATGACTACTAATAGCAAGACTTCTCCCATGTCCTCAGGAACAAACATAACTACTCACAAAGCATATTCATGTTCATAATCAGAGGAGTATTAATATGCATATAGGATCTGAACATATGATCTTCCACCAAATAAACCAACTAGCATCAACTACAAGGAGTAATCAACACCACTAGCAACCCACAGGTACCACTCCCAGACTTGGAGACAAGAATTGGATACAACAGATGAACTAGGGTTTGAGAGGAGATGGTGCTGGTGAAGATGTTGATGGATATTGACCCCCTCCCGATGAGAGGATCGTTGGTGATGACTATGGCGATGATTTCCTCCTCCCGGAGGGAAGTTTCCCCGGCAGAACATCTCCGCCAGAGCCCTTGATTGGTTCCGCCAAGGTTCCGCCTCGTGGCGGCGGAGTCTCATCCCGAAAGCTGGCTTATGATTTTTTTCCTCATCAAAAGACTCCATATAGCAGAAGATGGGCATCGGAGGGCCACCAGGGGGCCCACGAGGCAGGGGGCGCGCTCCGACCCTCGTGGGCAGGGTGTGGCCCCCCTCCGGAACTTCTTGCGCTCAGTATTTTTTATATATTCTGAAAATGACTTCCGTGAAGTTTCAGGACTTTTGGAGCTGTGCAGAATAGGTCTCTAATATTTGCTCCTTTTCTAGCCCAGAATCTCAGCTGCCGGCATTCTCTCTCTTTATGTAAACATTGTAAAATAAGAGAGAATAGGCATAAGTATTGTGACGTAATAACAGCCCATAATGCAATAAATATCGATATAAAAGCATGATGCAAAATGGACGTATAAACTCCCCCAAGCTTAGACCTCGCTTGTCCTCAAGCGAAAGCCAAAATCAAAAAATATGTCCACATATTTAGAGATAGAGGTGTCGATAAAAATAAAATACGGACATGAGGGCATCATGATCATTCTTAGAACAACAACTTATATAATTCTTGTCATATGATCTCTTATGCTAGAGTAATAATTCAATCACAATTTCAAGTATGAATCATAAACTTCATTGAAAACTAACAAACTATAATCTCAGTCATTGGAGCAATTGCAATTTATCATAACATAGGAAAGAGTCAATATAAGAGCTTTTCAGCAAGTCCACATACTCAACTATCATATAGTCTTTCACAATTGCTAACACTCACGCAATACTTATGGGTATGGAGTTTTAATCGGACACAGAGAAAGATAGGGGCTTACAGTTTTGCCTCCCAACATTTTACCTCAAGGGTAATGTCAACAATAATAGTTCATGAAAACTCACATCCAATTAGCCATATATACCAGGATCTTTCCAACATGTTGTGCTTGCCAAAAGATAAAATTTAAAAAGGAAGGGTGAAGATCACCATGACTTTTATGCAAGGTAGGAGATAAAAGTAAAAGATAGGCCCTTCGCAGAGGGAAGCAGAGGTTGTCATGCGCTTTTATGGTTGGATGCACAAAATCTTAATGCGAAAGAACGTCACTTTATATTGCCACTTGTGATATGGACCTTTATTATGCAGTCTGTCGCTTTTATTTCTTCCATATCACACAATCGTATAAACTTTGTTTTCTCCCACACTAATAAGCCATACATATTTAGAGAGCAATTTTTATTGCTTGCACCAATGACAACTTACTTGGAGGATCTTACTCAATCCATAGGTAGGTATGGTGGACTCTCATGGCAAAACTGGTTTAAGGGTGTTTGGAAGCACAAGTAGTATCTCTACTTGGTGCAAAGAATTTGGCTAGCATGAGGGGGAAAGGCAAGCTCAATCATGTTGGATGATCCATGACAATATAATTTATCTCAGATGTAAGAAAACATAACCCATTACGTTGTCTTCCTTGTCTAACGTCAACTCTTTAGCATGTCATATCTTAATGAGTGCTCACAATCATAAAAGATGTCCAAGATAGTATATTTATATGTGAAGACCTCTCTTTCTTTATTACTTCCTATTAATTGCAACGATGACCAAAACTATGTTTGTCAACTCTCAACAACATTTATTCATCATAATCTTTCTATGTGAGCTCATTACTCTCCGTAAGACCCATATGATCTCGTTGTTTCTTTTTATTTCTTTCTCTTTTCTTTTATTCACTCAAGATCATGGCAAAATAATCAAGCCCTTGACTCAACACTAATCTTTATTATATATAGCTCACGGAGTCGATTACATAGAAGGATCATAAAGCAAAACTCACAACTAGATTATACTAAGAACTTTTATTCTACTAGATCAAAATATTACCAAAAGGATCGAACTAAGAAAAACGGTAAAGATAGAAGTGATGGTGATACGATACCGGGGCACCTCCCCAAGCTTGGCAGTTGCCAAGGGGAGTGCCCATACCCATGTGATTATGTCTCCTTCTTTGTTGGTGAAGAGGGTGTTGGTTTTGTTGATGGCGTAGGATTCTTCTTTAATTTGCGCTTGAGGACAGAATTTTGATCCCTTAGGTCATCGATCTCCTGCTCAAGGTTTAATATCTTCTTGCATAATTCCTGTTTGTTTTCCTGCAAGAGGCAAAAAGGGATAAACTCGATCTTAGGTTTCTTTGCTCTATCAGGGAGGCTTGAGTTTTTGAACTCCACATGCATGTCCCCAGGTTGGGGTAATGGGACTTCATCTTCATCTGAGCTCGTCTCCTCCCTTCCCTTGGGTTCATAGTCCTCCTCTTCTTCTTCTGTAGTCCAACCACAATGCTCCACGTCCCCATAGACCTTAGGATCTACAAGATAATCAGCCACATAGCTTTCTCCTTCCGAATCCTAGTGACATATTGCTCTAATCTGCAGCAGGGACAGCTCGAAACAAAGATAGAGGATATTTGTGTGATACAGTGGTCAAAACCTTCGGGAGATTATATAATGAATTTTTACCGACCAAAATACGTAACGTGTAAGAAAACGGAGTCCGGAGAGCGCACGAGGTGCCCACAAGGTAGGGGACGCGCCCAGTGGGGTAGGGCGCGCCCTCCACCCTCGTGGAGCCCTCTTGTCCTTCCCGGACTGCTTCTTATTTTTCTATTTTTCTAAATATTCCAAAACGGAAGAAAATTGCCATTAGAACTGTTTTGGAGTCGGTTTACTTACTGTACCACATACATGTTCCCTTTCGGAGTCTGAAACATTCCGGAAAGTGTCCCTTATGTATTCCTCCGGGGTTATGGTTTCAATAACATTGGTTTCAACATTTATAGGATTACCTGAGATATAATGTTTAATTCTTTGACCGTTCACCACCTTCGGATTTGTGCCTTCGAAGTTGTTTATTTTTATGGCGCCGGAACGATAGACCTCCTCAATAACGTAAGGACCTTCCCATTTAGAGAGAAGTTTGCCTGCAAAAAATCTTAAACGAGAGTTGTATATCAATACATAATCACCTACATTAAACTCACGCTTTTGTGTTCTTTTGTCATGCCATCTTTTAACTTTTTTTTTAAATAATTTGGCATTCTCATAGGCTTGGGTTCTCCATTCATCAAGTGAGCTAATGTCAAATAACCTCTTCTCACCGTCAAGTTTGAAATCATAATTGAGCTCTTTAATAGCCCAATAAGCCTTATGTTCTAGTTCGAGAGGTAAGTGACATGCTTTTCCATAGACCATTTTATACGGAGACATACCCATAGAATTTTTATATGCAGTTCTATAGGCCCATAATGCATCATCAAGTTTCTTGGACCAATTCTTTCTAGATCTATTAACAGTCTTTTGCAAAATTAATTTGAGTTCTCTATTGCTCAATTCTACTTGACCACTAGACTGTGGGTGATGAGGAGATGCAATTCTATGATTAACATCATTTAACAAGCATTTTACGAAAAACACCATGAATAAAATGTGAACCACCATCAGTCATTAAATATCTAGGGACTCCAAACCTCAAAAAAAATAACTTCTTTAAGCATCTTAATAGAAGTTTTATGATCAGCACTACTAGTTGGAATAGCTTCTACCCACTTAGTAACGTAATCAACAACAACTAAAATATGTGTATATCCATTGGAGGCAGGAAACGGTCCCATATAATCAAAGCCCCAAACATCAAATGGTTCAATAACAAGTGAATAATTCATAGGAATTTCTTGACATCTACTAATATTACCAATCCTTTGACATTCATCACAAGATAAGGCAAACTTATGGGCATCCTTGAAGAGAGTAGGCCAATAAAAACCGGATTGCAATACCTTATGTGCAGTTCTATCTCCAGCGTGGTGTCCTCCATAAGCTTCGGAGTGACACTTGCGTAGGATTTGTTCCTGTTCATGCTCAGGTACACAACGTCTAATAACACCATCTACTCCTTTATAAAGATGTGGGTCATCCCAAAAGTAATGTCTCAAATCATAGAAAAACTTTTTCTTTTGCTGGTATGTGAAACTAGGTAAATTTAGCAACAATATAATTAGCATAATCAGCATACCATGGAGCGGTACGAGAAGCATTTATGACATTTAATTGTTCATCAGGAAAGCTATCATCAATAGGTAGTTGATGTCTACTACACAACCTTCTTCTTGTAGACGTTGTTGGGCCTCCTAGTGCAGAGGTTTGTAGGACAGTAGCAAATTTCCCTCAAGTGGATGACCTAAGGTTTATCAATCCGTAGGAGGCGTAGGATGAAGATGGTCTCTCTCAAGAAACCCTGCAACCAAATAACAAAGAGTCTCTTGTGTCCCCAACACACCCAATACAATGGTAAATTGTATAGGTGCACTAGTTCGGCGAAGAGATGGTGATACAAGTGGTATATGGATAGTAGATAAAGGTATTTGTAATCTGAAATTATAAAAACAGCAAGGTAACAAGTGATAAAAGTGAGCGTAAACGGTATTGCAATGCTAGGAAACAAGGCCTAGGGTTCATACTTTCACTAGTGTAAGTTCCCTCAACAATACTAACATAATTGGATAATAAAACTATCCCTCAACATGCAACAAAGAGTCACTCCAAAGTCACTAATAGCGGAGAACGAACGAAGAGATTATGGTAGGGTACGAAACCACCTCAAAGTTATTCTTTCCAATCAATCCATTGGGCTATTCCTATAAGTGTCACAAACAGCCCTAGAGTTCGTACTAGAATAACACCTTAAGATACAAATCAACCAAAACCCTAATGTCACCTAGATACTCAAATGTCACCTCAAGTATCCGTGGGCATGATTATATGATATGCATCACACAATCTCAGATTCATCTATTCAACCAACACAAAGGACCTCCAATAGTGCCCCAAAGTTCTACCAGAGAATCACGACGAAAACGTGTGCCAACCCCTATGCATAGGTTCATGGGAGGAACCCGCAAGTTGGTCACCAAAACATACATCAAGTGAATCACGTGATATCCCATTGTCACCACAGATATCCACGGCAAGACATACATCAAGTGTTCTCAAATCTTTAAGGACTCAATCCGATAAGATAACTTCAAAGGGGAAACTCAATTCATTACAAGAGAGAAGAGGGGGAGGAGAAACATAAGATCCAACTATAATAGCAAAGCTCGCGATACATCAAGATCGTATCACCTCAAGAACACGAGAGAGAGAGAGAGAGATGAAACACATAGCTACTGGTACATACCATCAGCCCCGAGGGAGAACTACTCCCTCCTCGTCATGGAGAGCACCGGGATGATGAAGATGGCCACCGGAGAAGGATTGCCCCCTCCGGCAGGGTGCCGGAACAGGTCTAGATTGGCTTTTGGTGGCTACGGAGGCTTCTGGCGGCGGAACTCCCGATCTAATCTCCGTTCTGGAAGTTTTACGATACGTAGGTATATATGGGTGCAGGAGGTACATCGGTGGACCGAAGGGGGGCCACGAGGCAGGGGGGCGCGCCCCAGGGGGGTGGGCGTGCCCCTACCCTCGTGAGCACCTCCTTCATCTTCTGACGTAGGGTCCAAGTCTATCTGGTAGGTTTCCTTCCAAAAATAACTTCTCCAGTTGATTTCGTTCCGTTTCGACTCCGTTTGATATTCCTTTTCTTTGAAACACTGAAATAGGCATAAAACAACAAATCTGGGCATTATGACATGAGTCTGCATTATCATCCAGGAAAAGCCAATGTTGTGGCAGATGCTTTGAGTCGTAAGAGTTATGTTAATACCCTTACAGTAGAAGGTTTACCTCAGGAGTTATGTGACGAGCTTAGAGACCTATAGTTGGAAATAGTTCCCACATATTATGTTGCCGCACTCGAGGTACAGTCCACCTTGTTGGGAAAAATCAGGGAAGCCCAGAAGTTGGACCAAGGTATTGCTGAGATCAAGGAAACGATGAGCAAAGGGAAAGCAGAAGGATTTCGTGAGGATGAACATGGAACCATATGGTTTGAGCAACGGATTTGTGTACCCAATGACCCGGAGATCAGGAAGTTGATTCTTCAGGAGGCTCACGACTCACCATATTCGATACACCTAGGCAACACCAAGATGTATTTGGACTTGAAGGAAAGTTTTTGGTGGGCCAGTATGAAGAGAGAAATTGTCGAGTATGTGGCAATATGTGATGTATGTCAGAGAGTAAAGGCAGAACATCAGAAACCCGCAGGATTACTTCAGCCGTTGCCGATACCTAATTGGAAATGGGATAAACTTGGTATGGACTTTATCATGGGGTTACCCAGGATCCGTTCAGGTTATGATTCCATTTGGGTGATAGTTGATCGTTTGACCAAGGTTGCTCACTTCATTCCAGTGAAGACCACCTATACAAGTGCTAAGCTGGCAAAGATATATATGACCAGGATCGTATGTCTGCATGGAGTTCCAAGGAGCATCGTATCAGATAGAGGGACACAGTTTACCTCAAAGTTTTGGAAGTAGTTACACGATACTTTGGGTACTAGGCTAGAGTTCAGTACAACCTTCCATCCACAGACTGATGGGCAGACAGAGAGAGTCAATCAGATTCTAGAGGACATGTTGAGAGCTTGTGCGCTAGACTATGGGTCTAGTTGGGATGATAACTTACCCTACGCAGAGTTCTCGTACAACAACGTCTACCAAGCCAGTTTGCAGATGGCCCCTTTCGAGGCATTGTATGGAAGGAAATGCAGGACACCTTTGATGTGGAATGGAGTTGGAGATCGCAAATTGTTTGGACCTGATTTGATCAGGGATTTTGAGGAGAAGGTCAAGTTGATTCGTGGCAGACTTAAGATAGCCCAGTCAAGGCAGAAAAGTTATGCCGATGCTAAATGCAATGAAGTGATCTATGAAGTGGGAGATAGAGCATATCTTCGAGTGTCTCCACTTCGAGGTATTAAGACATTTGGAGTCAAAGGAAAGTTAGCACCACGATTTGTGGGACCATACAAAGTTCTGGAACGTAGAGGAGAGGTTGCATACCAGTTGGAATTACCGGAGGCTTTGTCAGGAGTTCATGATGTGTTTCATGTTTCCCAGCTCAAGAAGTGTCATGTAGAGATGGCGGACATTCCTTTGAGAGATACAGTGCCACTGGAGGCAATTCAGTTGGAGAATGATCTGACTTATGAGGAGAAGCCTATTAAGATTCTTGAGACTGCAGAGAGGATCACTCGCACCAAGATCATCAAGTTCTGCAAGGTTCAGTGGAGTCACCACACCGAGGAGGAAGCCACTTGGGAATGAGAGGAAGATCTTAGACAGGACCATCCGCACCTTTTTGCTGGCCAACCCGAATCTCGAGGACGAGATTCATCTTAAGGGGGGTAGGTTTGTAACATCCCAATTTTTATTAAATTTGGATGTTAATAGAATCATTCAATGCATAGCATATTTATTTGCATTTTGGAGTTTTAAAATATTCAAACATATTTTTTTCACTCGAGAAAAACAAATGAGAGGGGATAAGATGACTTCCTCAAAATATAAAAGAGTGGGAAATTCTATTTTAAATATTATTTGAAGTTTTTGAGTTTATTTTGGTATTTATTTTATTTGCAAAATGTGCATTAATTGCATTAGGAAAATATTTTCAAAATGTTCTGTGCTTTAGTAAATGTTCATTAGGTTCTAAATATTATATAGTTATTTTAGAAATTATTTTGGTGTTTTTAGTAATTCATTTGAATTAGTTATGGGCCACTTTAGTCTCCTATTTAAAAAAAACACACACGCGCACGCAGCCTGGACCGAAACTGGGTTCGGCCGAGGAGCGCCCCGACCGGCCCAGCTGGCCATTTGGCCCAAGGCTAGTGCCCGAAATCCTCCGACACCGGTTGACCGCCCCGCACGCGCTCTCGCTCGCTACCGCCGCCGCCACTGACTGGTGGACCCCGCTCCACCTCATCTCCCCCAACCTCCCGCTTGCCCCGCTTGGATGAGCTTGCCGCCGCGCTCCCGCAACTGCCGGGCGAGGCCCTCGCGGATAATGCATATCCGCGGCACCCGCACGCCCTCCCCTCGCCTATAAATGCCCCTGGCTCCCCTCTTCCAACCTCGCCATCCTGCTTCTTCCCACGCCGCCCATAGCCGCCGTTGTTGCCGTTCGCATCTCGCCGGAGCCGCGCCACTCCTCGTCCTTTCCGTCGCCAGTAAGCCACCATGGCCTCCACCTTCTTCGTCAAACGTTTTCCCGCGACAATGCGCATCTTGCTGACATCTTTTCCTCGCCTAGGTCCCACCGGAGACGACGCCCCGACGACGCCCGACCTCGCCGGAGCCCATGGAGCGCCGCCGCCTTCGCCTCACCGACCCCGACACCCCTGAGGAGCCCCGACGCCACCATCCGGACGCCCAAGCCGCGCCACACCTCCTCATCTTCTTCCCCGACGCCGAGGACCGCTGTAGCCGCTGCCCCGCCATCACCCGACGTTGTGCCGCCGTCCTCTGCTCGTCGCCGGCCACCACCACCCACTGTAAGCCGCCGCCCCACTCCCTCCCGTTAGATCGACCACTGACGGCCCAGATTAGATTAGGTTGGTTTTTTTAGTTGAACTGGTACGCGGTTAACCGTGGTTTTTATCTTTAAAAACTACCGATCGGTTTTCATTAGTTGACCGTGCGGTTTTATTTAAACCGAGCGTCGATTTTTATTTAGTTAGCCGTCGTCGCTGTTTTTCTTATCTAGCGGTCGTTCGTCGTATAGCCTACGCGGCAAACGCCTTTCGGCCAGCCACGAACCGCCACATGGCCAGGGACTTGTTTGCGACAGTTTTCTCCTCTGTTTAGTCCTTGTAATTAGCATGAACTTAGATTAGCCATAACTTTTTAACCATAGATCCAAAGTCGATGAAACCAACGACAAATTCTTCGTCATGTTTAGCTCTATCCAGTGGTATCCTTTTTGCAAACTTTTGGTAGATTCAAATTTGAATTTATTCAGATTTGAATTCAAACTTCAAATGGCCATATCTCCCAAACCGAAGCTCCGATTAAGTTGATTCCTTTTGCATTCTGTCACCGTAGCCAAACCCTATCACCTGGACCTTTGTCACAATAAATTTTCACACACTAGAATCTGCCCTTTAATATTTTTACTAGTATGCATAGTATGCACTATAGTTCACATCACTTTTTGAACCATAGGCCTATGTTGTGTTGCACTTAGAATATTTTTGTGGTAGCTTAGTGTGATGTATGTTCATTTGGTTTTTCCGAGACTTCTTGCTTCGCATGTTATTCTTGGTTTTCTGAAATGTTTGCTTATGTTTGTTTATCTTCCTTTGCGATAGATTGCCCGGAGTGCGAAGCAGAATATTATCAGTCTTTAGAGTTCAACCAGCAGTACCAAGGCAAGTTGCATCTTGATCATTTTTTTATTACCTATGATTTTATCATGCACTTAGTCCTTTGCGGTAGGACTGCATGGTAGGAATTAATGTCGTATGACCATGCTTTTCACCCAGTAGTTCATTGAGGTAGGTCTGAACCAAATAACATTGTCGCCGTCATTTTACATTATGTTGCTTCGCTAAGTAGACGTGGATTGGGGAGTGATCATTGTAAAGTTTGAGTGAAAATGTAGTAAATAGGACCTAAGATAATTAATGAACTACATGGGCGGAAACTTGTTGGAATGGTGGCAAAGTACAGTGGGGCACGCATGGGAAATCCATGGTGGTGCACCACTAGTGGACCGTCCACTCAGGCTCAAAGGGATCAATCGTATTTTCATGTCTAGAAGCTTACGTGTGCAGCCACAAGCCAATATGGGCTCTGGCTTAGTTGAGTAGTTAGTGTGACCCCTTCCGGGATGGGCTAGCAGATGTAGAATGATGTAGGTGTACCGGCCTATCCGTGGGTTAAGGGTTAACATTTTCGAATGACTATGTCTCGATCTTCCGACCATGGAGGTGGTCGAGTCTTGTGGGGAAAAGTGTGCAACCTCTGCAGATTGTCAACCTAATCGATTAGCCGTGTCCCAGTTACGGACAACTTGAGCATCTAGTAGTGGAAATGCCGGGAGATCTCCTCACCTTTAATTAAACAGTTGGGTTTTAAATGAAACTTGGGAACGGATGGAGTTGGGTCTGCCAACTCATCCTATGCAAATGTGTAGTAGTAGAATAACATCTTTTCTAATAGGGAAAAACTAGCTTTATGCAAGAAACTAAACTTAGAGCTTTCCACCAGCCAAATTGCATGTACAAGTAGGTTCTTTACACTTATGATGTGACTTGCCAGTACATTCAATGTACTGACCTATATGGCTGCAACTTATCATGTTGCAAATATATCCGACGAGGATTAAGGTGCGATAGGTCGATGTTCTACACTCAACCTTGCTCGTGGAGTTGGACTCATTTACTACTTTGCTTCCGCAGTATTTGCTTATTGGCTCTATGCCCTATTTTGTAATAAATGTATTGCTCCTGGACTATCGATGTAATAAAGAGATGTGTGTTATTTCTGTTATTTCATCGAGTACTGTGTGTGCTAGCAAGTCGATCCAGGGACTAGCACGGTAAGCACAGAGACTTTGACTCTTACTGAGTCGGGTCACTACAATATAACATTGACTTAAGCCTCCCCCAAGCTTGAGCGATGCTTTCTCCTTCGCGAGGCCAAAAATTATATATAATTGTGATCACGATGAACAAGATACATAGGATAAAACTTCTGATGAAATTCCAATTTCAATCGTTTGTAGTTCCATGATCCCATATCATCACATAGCCTATACCATGTCAATGCATCTCCCTTGAAAGATAAAGGGAAGACCTTCTTCTTAATAACATCATCGGGCACACCTACAAGCTTAAATAATCCACAAACTTCATCCACATATATTAGGTGCTCATCAGGATGCATTATTCCGTCTCCTGCAAAAGGATTAGCTAGCAGTTTTTCTATCATACCCAAAGGAATCTCAAAGTAGACATTTTCATTTTCAGTAGGTTTAATAGGTTGAGGAGCAACTCTTTACTCTACTGGTCGGGGTGAAGATACCCCGAACAAGCCCCTCAGAGGATTACTTTCCATAGTAACAAGTGACAGTAAATTTCAGCACACTATATAAATTTTTCCTTACCAAATTCCACCTACCAAAGGCGCTTCACTCCCCGGCAACGGTGCCAGAAAAGAGTCTTGATGACCCACAAGTATAGGGGATCTATCGTAGTCCTTTCGATAAGTAAGAGTGTAGAACCCAACGAGGAGCAGAAGGAAATGATAAGCGGTTTTCAGCAAGGTATTCTCTACAAGCACTGAAATTATAGGTAACAGATAGTTTTGTGATAAGATAATTGGTAACGAGCAACAACTAACAAAAGTAAATAAAGTGCAGCAAGGTGGCCCAATCCTTTTTGTAGCAAAGGACAAGCCTGGACAAATTTTTATATAGAGAAAAGCACTCCCGAGGACACATGGGAATTATCGTCAAGCTAGTTTTCATCACGTTCATATGATTCGCGTTCGGTACTTTGATAATTTGGTACGTGGGTGGACCGGTGCTTGGGTGCTGTCCTTACTTGGACAAGCATCCCACTTATGATTAACCTCAATTGCAAGCATCCGCAACTACAACATAAGTATTAAGGTAAACCTAACCATAGCATGAAACATATGGATCCAAATCAGCCCCTTATGAAGCAATGCATAAACTAGGGTTTAAGCTTCTGTCACTCTAGCAACCCATCATCTACTTATTGCTTCCCAATCCTTCCTCTAGGCCCAAATAATGGTGAAGTGTCATGTAGTCGACGTTCACATAACACCACTAGAGGAAAGACAACATACATCTCATCAAAATATCGAACGAATACCAAATTCACACGACTACTAATAGCAAAACTTCTCCCATGTCCTCAGGAACAAACGTAACTACTCACAAAGCATATTCATGTTCATAATCATAGGAGTATTAATATGCATATAGGATCTGAACATATGATCTTCCACCAAATAAACCGACTAGCATCAACTACAAGGAGTAATCAACACCCTTGTGGGCATCGGAGGGCCACCAGGGGGCCCACGAGGCAGGGGGGCGCGCCCAGGGGGGTAGGGCGTGCCCCCCACCCTCGTGGGCAGGGTGTGGCCCCCTCCGGAACTTCTTGCGCTCAGTATTTTTTATATATTCTGAAAATGACTTCCGTGAAGTTTCAGGACTTTTGGAGCTGTGCAGAATAGGTCTCTAATATTTGCTCCTTTTCCAGCCCAGAATCTCAGCTGCCGGCATTCTCCCTCTTTATGTAAACCTTGTAAAATAAGAGAGAATAGGCATAAGTATTGTGACATAATGTGTAATAACAACCCATAATGCAATAAATATCGATATAAAAGCATGATGCAAAATGGACGTATCAATGGTGAAGTGATTCTCGCAGGGCTTCACCTAAGCACCGCAAAACTATGACCGGGGGTGTAAATTGTGGAGGGGGCGCCGCACACGGCTAACGATTGTTGTTGTGTGCTTTTGAGGCATCCCTCCCCCCCACATATATATATAGGGTGGGTCTATTATGATAACACCCTTAAGAGTCTTATTCTGCACACCGAATCGCTTATTCTGCTAACACCTCTCTCCGTACCGCACCGCGGACCGAACCACCCCACTGCCACTAACAAAGCCCACCCCCAGCTCCCGCACGACACCCACCTCCCTCTTCCCCCGATCCAAACCCCCACCTCCCTCCACCTTCTACCGGCGTCGCCGCCGCCAGAGCACCACCTCACCTTCTCCCACCTTTCCCCCGCCTCGCCCCCACCTTCCTCCACCGCGCCCACCCCGGCGAGCCCCGCCGCGCCACGGCTCCACCACCCCCGACCTTCTCCCCTTCCAACCCCGTGCTGTCGGATCCCCGCCCCACCACCCCGCCGCGCCGGATCCATGCCCCGCCGGACACCCGCGACGCCCCGCCGCCGGATCCAGCCCCTCCGGTCCGCCCCCTCCGGCCAGCACCACTACCTCCTCCCCATCCATGGCGATCGCCCCGCCACAGCAACCTCTCCCTGTGCTGGATCCAGTGGGATCCGCCTCCATCGCGTCCCGCCTGGACCCCCACCGCTGCAGCCGGGGCAGCTCCCCCGTCCGGCCTCCTCCCCATCTTGGACTTGACGGCTGATGGGTCCAGGTCGCTCATGCCTCCGGTGGCTCCTGGGCGAGAGGACTCTCTGCAGTTCGGTGGCGCTCGTGGTGCAGCTCGGTGGCAGTGCAGCTCGGTGGCGCTCGTGCGTGCAGTGCGTTCGGTGAGTGCATGCATTTCAGTGCATCTCGTGTTGACCCCGACCACCATCCTCCATCGCCGTCCGTCTCATGCTGCCCTCCTGACCGCGTGCCCCTGGATCCGGGCAACCAGGCCTGCGCGCCATGCCACGCACGGCCCGCTGGACTTCGACCGCTGGGGGTGTGGTGGTGGTGGGCTGCAACTTCATCTCCCTTATGCCTGCAGGTGCCGCCATGGGCATCTCAATCTCGTCTCCCATCACCGGCATTCAGTTGAGGATAGGGCGCCGCCAGCTTGCAGTTCGCTTGGTTCCCCACGCTGTGGTGCGGTGCGTCACCGTCGTTCTATTGCACTTTGGGACCTTCTTTTTCTTTAGATTTTTCTTGTCTGCAGTTCGCCTATGATCTTGGTGCGGTGCCATGGATGTGCCAGCGGCCGCTCTCTGTGTGGTTGGCCATGCTGTCCTTTGCAGATCGCTGGAGTGAGAGAGGAGGTGCTCTACATGGCGTGTTGCAGTTCCTGGTGCCACTCCAGTGCAGCTCGGTTTGTGCAAAAAAGTGGAGTTCTTTTTTTGTTGTTGTAGTAGTTCCTCGTCATTGTAATTTGTATGTGTTTGTACTATGGATTAAAAAGAGGATCACTGTAGTTCGTTCGCCCCGGCTCGTAGTCCAGATATGTACAGATCGCAGCTCTCTCGGAAACATTCATTGAAGAAAACAACAAAAAAATTGTTTAGGTGCAGCTCACTTGTTTCATTGCCGCAGTGATCTTCTCTCTCCCAGTGGTTCACTATGTTGCCGAGTGCAAAAACAAATTGGAAAAGTTGATTTTTTTAATGCAGCTCACTCTGTTGTTGTGTGCAGTAGAAATAATATTGGAAAAAGAAAAATTGATGTAGTGCACTCACCTCGTCCCTGCAGTACAAACGCTCGACACGAAGTGCACTCCACCACGTTTTGGAAAAATTTACGTCCCACAAAAAAAACCATGCAGTGCACTTTCCCATCTAATGACGTGCGGTATTCCGTCTGAAGCGGTGCGTTCTTCTTTCCCCGTCCGAGAAAAAATACGTCTAAACAAAAAGAAACCATGCAGTGCCCTTGACCATCTAATGAAGTGCGGTATTTCGTCTGAAGCAGTGCGTTCTTCTGTCCGATGCAGTAAATATGACGATTTTGGTCTCGCGAAAAACAGAGTGTCCGCTTTTCGGTAAAATCGAAACTGCTCTTAAACCGTAAGGTATTAGAGAGAGTGTTCTACATGAAAAAGTTGCGTCTTGTCGATATCTTTCCAACAGCATATGATTTGAATTACTCTGACCAGCGGTTCGTAAAAATTTCGCGAAAAAACAGCCGCTGCCTCTCGAAGTCAGCCGCACGATTTTCAAAATTAACTAAAATCCGCAAGGAATCTCAAAACCATTTCAACATATGGAAGTTGCGCCTTGTCCGTAGCTTTCCAACGACGTATCATATGTCTCGTTTCGACAAACGGTTAGAAAACTGGAGCAAAAACAGTACCGAAAATTTCAAAAAATTTGAAAAACAGAGTTCCGCGATTTAGTAAATTTGAAACTGCTCTTAAACCGTAATGAATTAGAGAAAGATGCGCCTCGACGATATCTATCCAACGGCGTATCATTTGCTTCATTCCAACAAGCGGTTTAGAAAAAAACACGAAAAAACGCTCGCTGCCACTCGTCATCCGCCGCACTATTTTCAAAACTGCTCTTAAACCGTGTGGAATCTCGAAAAGTGTTCAACATGTCGAAGTTGCGCCTAATCCATAGCTTTTCAATGGTATATTACACGCCTCATTCCGATAAACGGTTAAAAAATTAGAGCGAAAACAGTACCGAAAAAATAACGCGTGCAGTTTTTTCCGACGAGAAGTTCACTAGTCTCTATTGCAGTGCTCGTCGTCAAAATGATGCAGTGCGCTTCTGTTGAGCGTGCAGTGCCGAAGTGGTGTGCAGAATAGTTATTCTGCTAATATTAGCAGAATAGACCGTCTGTATATATATATATATAGGTGGGAGGGGAGGGGAGGCAGCCAGTGCGGCCTAGGGCTTGGCCGCCGCCCCCTAGGGTCCCTGCCATGCCTTGCGCCCCCACTTTCCTTCTATACGGAAGGGGGAAGGAAGGGGGGATCCTATCCCCTCTCTTTTCTTTCCTCCTCCCCTTTCCTTCTCCACTTAGGTTGGCCTGCTATGGGGGGCGCACCAGCCCCTTGTGGCTGGTGCGTTCCCTCTATTGGTCCATAAGGCCCATAACTTTTGCCGGGGGCACCCGAAACACCTTCCGGTGACCCGATAAGTATCCGATACACTCCGGAACACTTCCGGTGTCCGAATACCATTGTCCTATGTATCAATCTTTACCTCTAGACCATTTTGAGATTCCTTGTCATGTCCATGATCTCATCCGGGACTTCGAACAACATTCGGTCACCAAATCACATAACTCATATAATACTATATCATCAACGAACGTTAAGCGTGCGGACCCTACGGGTTTGAGAATTATGTAGACATGACCGAGACACCTCTCCGGTCAATAACCAATAGCGGAACCTGGATGTTCATATTGGCTCCTACATATTCTACGGAGATCTTTATCGGTCGAACCGTAATGACAACATACACAATTCCCTTTGTCCATCGGTATGTTACTTGCTCGAGATTTGATCGTCGGTATCTTCATACCTAGTTCAATCTCGTTACCGACAAGTCTCTTTACTTGTTCCGTAATACATCATCTCGCAACTAACTCGTTAGTCACTTTGCTTGCAAGGCTTGTTATGATGTGTATTACCGAGAGGGCCCAGAGATACCTTTTCGATACTCGGAGTGAAAAATCCTAATCTCGATCTATGCCAACTCAGCAAACACCTTCGGAGATACCTGTAGAACATCTTTATAATCATCCAGTTATGTTTTGACGTTTGATAGCACACAAGACATTCCTCCGGTATCCGGGAGTTGCATAATCTCATAGTCAAAGGAATATGTATTTGACATGAAGAAAGCAATAGCAATAAAACTGAATGATCAATATGCTATGCTAAAGGATGGGTCTTTCCATTACATCATTCTCCTAATGATGTGATCCCATTCATCAAATGACAACACATGTCTATGGTTAAGAAACTTAACCATCTTTGATTAACGAGCTAGTCTAGTAGAGGCTTACTAGGGACACGGTGTTTTGTCTATGTATCCACACATGTATCAAGTTTCCGGTTAATAAAATTCTAGCATGAATAATAAACATTTATCATGATATAAGGAAATATAAAATAACAACTTTATTGTTGCCTCTAGGGCATATTTCCTTCAGTCTCACACTTGCACTAGATTCAATAATCTAGTTCACATCGCCACGTGACCAACACCCAAAGAGTTTACTAGAGTCAATAATCTAGTTCACATCGCCATGTGATTAACACCCAAATAGTCCTAAGGTGTGATCATGTTTTACTTGTGAAAGAAGTTTTGTCAACGGGTCTGCCACATTTAGATCCGTATGTATTTTGCGAATTTCTATGTCTACAATGCTCTGCATGGAACTACTCTAGCTAATTGCTCCCATGTTGAATATGTAGAGTCATCTAGATCAGTGTCAAATCTTGCATTGACGTAACTCTTTACGACGAACTCTTTGTCACCTCCATAATCGAGAAACATTTCCTTAGTCCTCTTAGGTAACTAAGGATAATTTTGACCGATGTCCAGTGATTTACTCCTGGATCACTATTGTACCCCCTTGCCAAACTCATGGTAAGGTACATAATAGGTCCGGTATACATCATGGCATACTTTATAGAACCTATGGCTGAGGCACAGGGAATGACTTTCATTCCTCTCTATCTTCTGCTGTGGTTGGGCTTTGAGTCTTACTCAACTTCACACCTTGCAACACAGGAAAGAACCCTTTCTTTGACTGATCCATTTTGAACTTCTTCGAAATCTTGTCAAGGTATGTGCTTTGTGAAAGTCCTATTAAGCGTCTCGATCTATCCCTATAGATCTTGATGCCCAATATATAAGTAGCTTCACCAAGGTCTTTCATTGAATTTTTTTATTCAAGTATCCTTTTATGCTATTAGAAATTCTATATCATTTCCAATCAATAATATGTCATCCACATATAATATCAGAAATGCTACAAAGCTCCCACTCACTTTCTTGTAAATACAGGCTTCACCATAAGTCTGTATAAAACCATATGCTTTGGTCACCTTATCAAAGCGTATATTCCAACTCCAAGATGCTTGCACCAGTCCATAGATGGATCGCTGGAGCTCGCACACTTTTTTAGCACCTTTTAGGATTGACAAAACCTTCTGGTTGCATCATATACAACTCTTATTTAATATCCATTAAGGGATGCAATTTTTTACATCCATTTGCCATATTTCATAATCATAAAATATGGCAATTGCTAACATGATTCTGACATACTTAAGCATCGCTACGGGTGAGAAAGTCTCATCATAGTCAACTCCTTGAACTTTTTTGAAAAACTTTTGCGACAAGTCGAGCTTTATAGATGGCGACATTACTATCAGCATCAGTCTTCTTCTTGAAGATCCATTTATTCTCAATGGCTTGCTGATCATCGGGCAGTCCACGAAAGTCCACACTTTGTTCTCATACATGGATCATATCTTAGATTTCATGGCCTTAAGCCATCTATCGGAATCTGGGCTCATCATAGCTTCTTCATAGTTCATAGGTTCGCCGTGGTCTAATAACATGACTTCCAGGACATGATCACCGTACAACTCTGGTGCGGAACGTGTTCTGGTCGACCTACGAAGTTCTGTAGTAACTTGATCTAAAGTTTCATGATCATCATCATTAACTTCCTCTCTAGTTGGTGTAGGCATCACGGGAACGGTTTTCTCTGATGTGCTACTTTCCAATTCGAGAGAAGGTACAACTACCTTATCAAGTTCTACTTTTCCCCCACTCACTTCTTTCGAGAGAAACTCCTCTAGAAAGGACCCATTCTTAGCAACAAAGATCTTGCCTTCGGATCTATGGTAGAAGGAGTACCCAATTGTTTCCTTAGGGTATCCTATGAAGATGCACTTCTCCAATTTGGGTTCGAGCTTATCAGGCTGAAGCCTTTTGACATAAGTGTCGCAACCCCAAACTTTAAGTAGAGACATCTTAGGTTTCTTGCCAAACCATAGCTCATACGGTGTCGTCTCAACGGATTTAGACGGTGCCCTATTTAACGTGAATGCAGTTGTCTCTAATGCATAACCCCAAAACGATAGTGGTAAATCGGTAAGAGACATTATAGATCGCACAATATCTAATAAAGTACGGTTAAGACGTTCGGGCACACCACTTGGCTGTGGTGTTCCAGGTGGCATGAGTTGTGAAAATATTCCACATTGTTTTAAATGAAGGCCAAACTCGTAACTCAAATATTTGCCTCCATGATCAGATCATAGAAACTTTATTTTCTTGTTACGATGATTCTCCACTTCACTCTGAAATTCTTTGAACTTTTCAAATGTTTCAGACTTGTGTTTCATTAAGTAGATATACCCATATCTGCTCAAATCATCTGTGAAGGTCAGAAAATAACGATACCCCCCGCGTGCCTCAACACTCATCGGACCGCATACATCGGTATGTATTATTTCCAATAAGTCATTGGCTCGCTCCATTGTTCTGGAGAACGGAGTTTTAGTCATCTTGCCCATGAGGCATGGTTCGCAAGTATCAAATGATTCATAATCAAGTGATTCCAAAATCCCATCTGGATGGAGTTTCTTCATGCGCTTTACACCAATATGACCTAAACGACAATACACAAGTATGTTGCACTATCATTATCAATTTTGCATCTTTTGGCATCAATATTATGAATATGTGTATCACTACGATCGAGATTCAATAAACCATTCACATTGGGTGTATGACCATAGAAGGTTTTATTCGTGTAAACAGAACAACAATTATTCTCTGACTTAAATGAATAAACGTATTGCAATGAACATGATCTAAACATATTCATGCTCAACGCAAACACTGAATAATATTTATTTAGGTTCGACACTAATCCCGAAGGTAGAGGGAGTGTGTGATGATGATCATATCAACCTTGGAATCGTTTCCAACACACATCGTCACCTCGCTTTTAACTACTCTCCGCAACTCTTGTTTCGAGTTACTAATCTTAGAAACTGAACCGGTATCAAATACCTAGGGGTTACTATGAACACTAGTAAAATACACATCAATAACATGTATATCAAATATACCTTTGTTCACTTTGCCATCCTTCGTATCCACCAAGTTTTTGGGGCAGTTCCACTTCCAGTGACCATTTCCTTTGCAGTAGAAGCACTCAGTTTCAGGCTTGGGTCCAGCTTTGGGATTCTTCACGGGAATGGCAACTTGCTTTCCATTCTTCTTGAAGTTCCCTTTCTTTCCCTCGCCCTTTTTCTTGAAACTAGTGGTCTTGTTAACCATCAACACTTGATGCTCTTTATTGATTTCTACCTTCGCCGATTTCAGCATCGCAAAGAGCTTGGGAATCGTTTTTGTCAGCCATTGCATATTACAGTTCATCACGAAGTTCTAGTAGATTGGTGATAGTGACTAGAGAACTCTGTCAATCACTATCTTATCTGGAAGATTAACTACCACTTGATTCAAGCGATTGTAGTACCCAGACATTCTGAGCACATGCTCATTGGTTGAGCCATTCTCCTCCATCCTATAGGCAAAGTACTTGTCAGAGGTCTCATACCTCTTGACACGGGCATGAGTCTGAAATACCAATTTCATCTCTTGGAACATCTCATATGCTCCATGGCATTAAAAACATTTTTGAAGTCCTGGTTCTAATCCGTAAAGCATGGCACACTAAACTATCAAGTAGTCATCATACCGAGCTTGTCAAACGTTCATAATGTCTGCATCTGCTCCTGCAATAGGTCTGTCACCTAGCGGTGCATCAAGGACATAATTGTTCTGTGCAGCAATGAGGATAATCCTCAGATCATGGACCCAGTCCACATCATTTCTACTATCATCTTTCAACTTTTCTCTAGGAACATATCAAAAAAATATAGGAGTTATATCGCGAGCTATTGATCTACAACATAGATATGCAAATACTATCAGGACTAAGTTCATGATAAATTAAGTTCAGTTAATCAAATTACTTAAGAACTCCCACTTAGATAGACATCCATCAAGTCATCTAAATGATACGTGATCCAAATCAACTAAACCATGTCCGATCAGTACGTGAGATGGAGTAGTCATCAATGGTGAACACCTCTATGTTGATCATATCTACTATATGATTCACGTTCGACCTTTCGGTCTCCAGTGTTCCGAGGCCATGTCTGTACATGCCAGGCTCGTCAAGTTTAACCCGAGTATTTCTCATGTGCAAAACTGACTTGCACCTGTTGTATGTGAACGTAGAGTCTATCACACCCGATCATCACATGGTGTCTCAACACGACGAACTGTCGCAATGGTGCATACTCAGGAAGAACACTTATACCTTGAAATTTAGTTAAAGGGGTCATCTTATAATGCTACTGCCGTACTAAGCAAAATAAGATGCACAAAAGATAAGCATCACTTGCAATCAAAATATGTGACATGATATGGCCATCATCATCTTGTGCTTTTGATCTCCATCTCCAAAGCATCGTCATGATCTCCATCGTCACTGGCTCGACACCTTGATCTCCATCATAGCGTCATGGTCGTCTCGCCAACAATTGCTTCTACAACTATCGATAACTCATAGTGATAAAGTTAAGCAATTACATGGCGTTTGCATTTCATACAATAAAGAGACAACCATATATAAGGCTCCTGTCGGTTGCCAGTAACTTTTACAAAACATGATCATCTCATACAATAATGTATATCACATCATGTATTGACCATATCACATCACAACATGCCCTGCAAAAACAAGTTAGACGTCCTCTACTTTGTTATTGCAAGTTTTACGTGGCTGCTACGGGCTTCTAGCAAGAACCGTTCTTACCTATGTATCAAAACCACAACAGTGATTTATCAAGTTTGTTGTTTTAACCTTCAACAAGGACCGGCCATAGTAAAATTCAACTAAAGTAGGAGAAACAGACACCCGCCAGCCACCTTTATGCAAAATTAGTTGTATGTTTGTCGGTGGAACCAGTCTCATGAACGTGGTCATGTAAGGTTGGTCCGGGCCGCTTCATCCAACAATACCGCCGAATCAAAATAAGGCATTGGTGGTAAGAAGTATGAAGATCACCACCCACAACTCTTTGTGTTCCACTCATGCATATCATCTACGCATAGACCTGGCTCTGATGCCACTTTTGGGAAACGTAGCATGCAATTTAAAAAAAATTCCTATGCTCACGCAATATCTATCTAGGAGATGCATAACAACGGGAGGGGGAGAGTGTGTCCACGTACCCACGTAGACCGAAAGTGGAACCGTTTGACAACACGATTGATGTAGTCAAACTTCTTCTAGCTCCAACCGATCAAGCACCGAACGTATGGCACCTCCGAGTTCTGCACACGTTCAGCTCGGTGACATCCCTCGCCTTCTTGATCCAGCAAGGTGTCGAGGTAGTAGATGAGTTCCGTCAGCACAACGGCATGGTGACGGTGATGGTGAAGTGATTCTCACAGGGCTTCTCTTAAGCACCGCAAAACTATGATCGGGGTGTAGACTGTGGAGGGGGCGCCACACACGGCTAACGATTGTTGTTGCGTGCTTGTGAGGCGCCCCCTCCCCACATATATATAGGTGGGAGGGGAGGCAGCCAGGGCGCCCTAGGGCTTGGCCGCCGCCCCCTAGGAGCCTTGCCATGCCATGCGCCCCCCTTTCCTTCTATACGGAAGGGGGAAGGAAAGAGGGGAGAGGGGGGAGGAAGGGGGAATCCTATTGTAACGCCCTCGATGCGGCTATATCTCCCACGTGTCGAAGCACGACTTAGAGGCATAACCGCATTGAAAGCAATGTCGCAAGTGAGGTAATCTTCACACAACCCATGTAATACATAAGGGAAAGAGATACATAGTTGGCTTACAATCGCCACTTCACACAATTACATGAATACAGCATTACAACAACCGGATACAATCAAGGTCTATCTACGGAACCAAAATAAAAGAAGAACCCCAAATGCGACAAGGTCCCCGATCGACCCCAACTGGGCTCCACTACTGATCAACTAGAACGAAACAACACAAAGGACAAGATCTTCAAGCTCCTCCTTGAACTTGGTTAAGTCATCTGCACAGTATCATCGGCACCTGCAAACTGGTTTTTGAAGTATCTGTGAGTCACGGGGGCTCAGCAATCTCACACCCTCGCGATCAAGACTATTTAAGCTTATGGGTAAGGTAAAAGGTATGAGGTGGAGCTGCAGCAAGCGACTAGCATATATGGTGGCTAACATACGCAAATGAGAGCGAGAAGAGAAGGCAAAGCACGATCGACAAACTATGATCAAGAAGTGATCCTAGAACAACCTATGTCAAGCATAACTCCAACATCGTGTTCACTTCCCGGACTCCGCCGGAAAGAGACCATCACGGTTACACACGCGGTTGGTGCATTTTAATTAAGGTCAACTTCAGGTTTTCTACAATCGAACATTAACAAATTCCCATCTGCCCATAACCGCGGGCATGGCTTTCGAAAGTTCAAATCCCTGCAGGGGAGTCCCAACTTAGCCCATGACAAGCTCTCACGGTCAACGAAGGATATTCCTTCTAGCAGGAAGACCCGACCAGACTCGGAATCCCGGTTACAAGACATTTCGACAAGGTAAAACTAAACCAGCAACACCGCCCGAATGTGCCGACAAATCCCGATAGGAGCTGCACATATCTCTTTCTCAGGGACACTCAGATTGTCTTAGGTACGGGTAGGCCAGCCCAGAGTTGCCCCTGGTGGCCACCGGCAGCTGACAGGTTGGACCAACACTCAGAGGAGCACTGGCCCGGGGGGGTTAAAATAATGATGACCCTTGAGTCTACAGAACCCAAGGGAAAGAAAAGGCTAGGTGGCAAATGGTAAAACCAAGGTTGGGCATTGCTGGAGGAGTTTTATTCAAGGCGAACTGTCAAGGGGTTCCCATTATTACCCAACCGCGTAAGGAACACAAAATCCGGGAACATAACACTGATATGACGGAAACTAGGGCGGCAAGAGTGGAACAAAACACCAGGCATAAGGCCGAGCCTTCCACCCTTTACCAAGTATATAGATGCATTAAATAAATAAGATATATTGTGATATCCCAACAGGTAAACATGTTCCAACAAGGAACAACATCTCCATGTTCCAACAAGGAACAAACTTCAATCTTCACCTGCAACTAACAACGCTATAAGAGGGGCTGAGCGAAGCGGTAACATAGCCAATCAACGGTTTGCTAGGACAAGGTGGGTTAGAGGCTAGGTTCAACAATATGGGAGGCATGATAAGCAAGTGGTAGGTATCGCAGCATAGGCATGGCAAAAGAGCGAGCATCTAGCAAGCAAAGATAGAAGTGATTTCGAGGGTATGATCATCTTGCCTGAAAACCCGCAAGGAAGAAGAACGAGTCCATGAAGAAGACACACGGACGAAGTCGAACGGATCCTCACAAACGTGACGTTACCGGAACCAACCCGAAGAAGCAACACCAAAAAGAAGCACACAACGTAGTAAACAACCAACACATGAACATGACACGGTGCGCAAACAAGTATGATGCATGTCCGGTTTAATGAGGCATGGCATGGCAAAGTGCACAAACAATCCTACAAATTAAGTGGAGTTCATTATGCAACTCCGTTGCATATTGACGAAAACCCACGTCAATTATTTAGTTCTCTCTCGGTTATGTACCCAACAATATTAAATGTTGTTAAGCATGTCAAGAGGTAAAACATAAAGGGATTATCTATCTAAACAATTTAAATGGGGCCGGATATAGCAAACAACAAATCCGGTAAATCCCCATAAGCATTAGTAAATTAACGCAAACAACAATTTAAACCATCTTAATGTTGTTAACATGATGCGGATGACATGATCAAGTTTATGCAATTTTGTTAAAAGTTGACAAGAGCAATATGAAGCATTTGTCACCGTCGTGGAAAGGAAAGGGGTTCCACGGCAACGATAACGAAAACGGTGCCATGACAGCGTTCCGGTTCCGGTAACTCGATTGAGATACCGATGCAAAGTAGAAGTGTGCGGTTGCGTGCAGAAGATGGTGGGGCGCTCCCGGATACCGGGTGTCCCACGAGTTGGCAACAAGGAAACGAGTGACAAATTGGACATGGTGCAAACATGAGCATCTCAAACATCGCAAGCATTCGTTCACGGACGTCGTCTTGAGGTTATACCTTCGAAGCGTGCAAATGGGATGGTTCAAGTTCGTCGAGGGAAGTAGATGAAGTAGTTGTTCCGCGACGGTAGTCGTTCACGTTCATAGTGGAAGTAGTGGTTCACGCGACGGTAGTCGAACTTGACGTTCGCGTTACACGGGTCTTCGGCGACGGTCGTCGTACATGGTTCGGAGTGGTACTTGCATCTTCGGACTTGACGAATCCGAGGGCTTTGGGGTTCACCGTTGAACTTGATGAAACCCACGGCAACGGAGAGGTACGAATCGGCGGTAGTCGTTCGGGCGGAGAGCGTCGTCGTACTTGGCGTTCTTCGGACTTGCTGGTCTCGTCGAAACGAAGGGGTACTTGGCGTGTCCGAGGTCTCCGGCCGTAGTGGTACTTGCCAAAAGGGATCTCTGGAGGCGGCCTTGCGTCCCTGGATTCGGTGACCTTGACAACGATAAAAAAAGGCAGCGGGGCAGCAGCATGTAGATGACGTAGGTGACGGAGAGCTCGGCAAGAGGCGTCACATGCAGGAAGCGGAGCCGGCTGGTCGACAGGGCGAGGACGATGGCGATTGTTGCTGGGGCTCCTATTGGACGCGGAGGACGACGGATGCGGGCGCTCGTGGTGGCGCTGGGAGCGTGGCTCCAGCGACGTTGCTCGCTGGTGGCGACCAGAGACAGAGGCAGGGTCTCGGCGAGGTTGGCGAGGCCGAGGCGGCGAGGCACGGTGCCATGGCGAGGCGACGCCGCAGAAGAAGGCGCGACTGGTGGTGGAGGTCGCCGGGCGACGTGTGGACGAGACAAGGGGCCGCGGAGGAGTTCCTGCAGTAGGACGGCGACGTTGTCCCGTGGCTGGAGGACGACACGAGTGAGAGGAGGGATCGGGTGTGATGCGCGGCGCTAGGAGACGAGAGGGAGAGGGTCGACGGGAGGAGGTAAGGGATCGGGCACGAGTGAGAGGATCGAGGCCGCGAGGGAGAGAAGGGGATCGAGCACGGCCTTCTGGCATGGTGCGTGAGGGCGTGCGTCTGGCGGCGGCGTGGGAGGACGGGAGGGATCGAGAGAACGAGGGGAGTGGGAATCGGGTGAGGGAGCGCTAGGGTTCGGTGGCTAGGCTGCGGGAGGCCTTGGTGGGCCGGCACGGGAGGCCCGGTTGGGTGGAGGATTGGGCCTAGAGAGGCCTGCTGGCTAAGCTCTCTCTCTCCCTTATTTTTTAAACTATATAAACTTGAAGAAAGGCCGAGAGGGATTGCAGTGGAGTTTGGACATGAAGTAAATTTTCTCAGAATCACAAAAATGAGCCTGATCCAAGAAAAATGGAAATGAACACATGGGTGAAGTTTGAAACGAACTCATTTGAATTTAATTCAAATGGTTTTGCATAGGAAGTAGGTGATAGGGAGGTCCAAAAATGTTGAGGTTTTTGGTGGAGCTCTGGAATAAGGTAATAGAATTATCGACAAAGTTGAGAGTCGAAAACCGGAAGAAGGAAAGGTCAAGGATTTATCTAACAAGTGGGTTGCGGATAATTCCAAATTAATGGAATACTTTATAATATCTCCCTAAAATATTGGGAGGATAATTTATATAGAGAAATCACCAGGTGAGTTCCCTTAATTTAAATAGATCAAAGATCTATGCATTTTATTTAGTTGAGTTTTAAGAAGAGGTGCAAGAAGACATGATGCAATGCACATGATGCAAAGATGAAATGCAACGGACCAAACAAATCACACGACGAAAACCCGGAAACCCTGGAAGGCATCTGAAGCTCCGGTCTTGGGGCGTCACACCTATTCCCTCTCTTTCCTTTCCTCCTCCCTTTTCCTTCTCCACTTAGGCCGACCTGCTATGGGGGGCGCACCAGCCCCTTTTGGCTGGTGCGTTCCCTCTCTTGGCCCATGAGGCCCATAACTTTTGCCGGGGGCACCCGAAACACCTTCCGGTGACCTGATAAGTACCTGATACACTCCGAAACACTTCCGGTGTCCGAATACCATCGTCCTATATATCAATCTTTACCTCTCGACCATTTCGAGACTCCTCGTCATGTCTGTGATCTCATCCGGGACTCCGAACAACATTTGATACGTCCATTTTAGATCATGTTTTCCTGCTGTTATTTATGACATTTTTATCCGTAATAATGCTTTTTGGAGTAATTCTAATGCCTTTTCTCTCATAATATGCAAGTTATACACAAAGAGGGAGAATTCCGCCAGCTGGAAATCTGGACCTGGAAAAGCTATGTCAGGCTACCAATTCTGCACAACTCCAAACAAGCTGAAACTTCACGGAGAATTTTTATGGAATATATGAAGAATATTGGAGAAAATAAGTACCAGACGAGGCCCACCAAGTGGGCACAACCCACCTGGGGGCGCTAGGGAGCCTAGGCGCGCCCTAGTGGGTTGTGCTCACCCAGGCCCACCTCCGGTGCCCATCTTCTGGTATATAAGTCATTTTGACCTATAAAAAATAAGGAGAGGACTTTCGGGATGGAGTGCCACCGTCTCGAGGCAGAACTTGGGCAGGAGCACTTTTGCCCTCCGGTGGAGTGATTCCGCCGGGGGAACTTCCCTCCCGAAGGGGGAAATCATCGTCATCATCATCACCAACAACTCTCCCACCTTGGGGAGGGCAATATCCATCAACATCTTCAACAGCACCATCTCATCTCAAACCCTAGTTCATCTCTTGTGTTCAGTCTTGTTACCGGAACTATAGATTGGTGCTTGTGGGTGACTAGTAGTGTTGATTACATCTTGTAGTTGATTAATATATGGTTTATTTGGTGGAAGATCATATGTTCAGATCGAATATGCTATTTAATACCCCTCTGATCTTGAGCGTGATTATCATTTGTGAGTAGTTACTTTTGTTCTTGAGGTCATGGGAGAAATCATGTTGCAAGTAATCATGTGAACTTGATATGTGTTCGATATTTTGATAGTATGTATGTTGTGATTCCCTTAGTGGTATCATGTGAACGTCGACTACATGACACTTCACCATATTTGGTCCTAAGGGAATGCATTGTGGAGTAGCAATTAGGTGATGGGTTGCGAGAGTGATAGACGCTTAAACCCCAGTTTATGCGCTATTCCATAAGGGGCCGATTGGATCCAAAAGTTTAATGGTATGGTTAGAATTTATTCTTAATACTTTTCTCGTAGTTGCGGATACTTGGGGGAGGGTTAATCATAAGTAGGAGGTTTGTTCAAGTAAGAACAACACATAAGCACCGGTCCACCCACATATCAAATTATCAAAGTAGCGAACACAAATCAAATAAACATGTTGAAAGTGACTAGATGAAAATCCCGTTTACCCTCAAGAACGCGTTGCTTATCATAAGAAACCGTTTTGGCCTGTCCTTTGCCTCAAAAGGATTGGGCTACCTTGCTGCACTTTTTCTACTATTATCGTTACTTGCTCATTACAAATTGTCTTGCTATCAAACTACTGTGCTACTTACAATTTCAGCACCTGCAGACATTACCTTGCTGAAAACCACTTGTCATTTCCTTTTGCTCCTCGTTGGGTTCCAACACTCTTACTTATCAAAAAGAGCTCCAATTGATCCCCTATACTTGTGGGTCATCAAGGCTATTTTCTGGCGTCGTTGCCGGGGAGTGAAGTGCCTTTGGTAAGTGGAATTTGGTAAGGAAACATTTATATAGTGTGCTAAAATTTATTGTCACTTGTTACTATGGAAAACAATCCTTTTAGGGGTTTGTTCGGGGTATCTTCACCTCGACCAGAACCACAATTAGCTACCCCTCCACCTACTGCACCTACTGAAAATATTGAATATGAAATTCCTTCGGGTATGATAGAACAACTGCTAGCTAATCCTTATGCAGGAGACGGAACCGAACATCCTGATATGCACTTGATATATGTAGAACAAATTTGTGGATTGTTCAAGCTTGCAGGTTTACCCAGAGATGAAGTTGTGAAGAAGGTTTTACCTTTACCTTTGAATGGAAAAGCATTGGCATGGTATAGGCTATGCGATGATATTGGATCCTAGAATTGGAATAGATTGAAATTGGAGTTCCATCAAAAAAATTATCCTATGCATCTAGTTCATCGTGATTAGAATTATATATATAATTTTTGGCCTCGTGAAGGAGAAAGTATCGCTCTAGCTTGGGGGAGGCTGAAGTCAATGTTATATTCATGCCCCAATCATGAGCTCTCAAGAGAAATTATTGTCCAGAATTTTTATGCTCGGCTTTCTCGTAATGATCAAACCATGCTTGATACTTCTTGTGCTGGTTCTTTTATGAAGAAGACTATTGAATTCCGGTGGGATCTTTTGGAAATAATTAAATGCAACTCTAAAGATTGGGAACTCGACGAAGGTAAAGAGTCAGGTATTAAACTTAAGTATGATTGTGTTAAATCTTTTATGAATACCGATGCTTTTCAGAAGTTTAGCACTAAATATGGACTTGACTCTGAGATAGTAGCTTCCTTTTGTGAATCATTTTCCACTCATGTTGATCTCCCTAAAGAGAAGTGGTTTAAATATCACCCACCTATTAAAGAAGAAATTAAAGAACCAGTACCAATTAAAGAAGAAACTATAATTTATAATGTTGATCCAGTTGTTCCTACTTCTTATATTGAGAAACCACCTTTCCTTGTTAGGATAAAGGAACATGCTAAAGTTTGAACTATGGTCAACAAAAGCTATATTAGAACACCTAAACCTGATGAACAAATTCAAGTAGAACCTAGTATTGCTATGGTTAAAGATCTCTTGGAAGAAGATGTATATGGGCATGTTATTTACTTCTGTGAAGAAGCTGCTAGAATTGCCAAACTTGATAAAAAGGATAAACACAGACCTGTTGTTGTCATGCCCGTTGTCTCAGTTAAAATAGAAGATCACTCTTATCATGGTTTATGTGACATAGGTGCTAGCGTGAGTTCTATTCCTTATTCCTTATATCAAGAAATTATGAATGACATAGCACCCACAGAGATAGAAGACATAGATGTTATTATCAAACTTGCTAATAGAGACACTATATCACCAATTGGGATTGTTAGAGATGTTGAAGTCTTGTGTGGGAAAGTAAAATACCCTACTGATGTTCTTGTTCTCGGTTCCCCACAAGATGACTTCTGTCCCATTATCTTTGGTAGGCCTTTCTTGAACACTGTTGATACGTCTCCACCATATCTATAATTTTTGATTGTTCCATGTTGTTATATTATCAATCTTGGATGTTTTATAATCATTTTATATCATTTTTTGGTACTAACCTATTGACATGGTGCCAAGTGCCAGTTGTTGTTTTATACATGTTTTTTACATCACATGAAATCAATATCAAACGGAGTCCAAACACAAAGAAACTTTACGGAGATTTTTTTGGACCAGAAGGAACATAATGGGCCCTAGCTGCGCCTGGGGGTGCTTCGAGGAGAGCACAACCCACCAGGGCGCGCCAGGGGGACCAGGCGCGCCTTGGTGGGTTGTGCCCACCTCGGGTGCCCCCGGACCGGCTCTTTGCTCTATAAATATCCCAATATTCCAGAAACCTTAGGGGAGTCGATGAAATATTGATCCAGCTGCCACAGATCCAGAACCACCAGATCCAATCTAGACACCATCTCGGATGGGGTTCACCACCTCCATTGGTGCCTCTCCGATGATGCATGAGTAGTTCTTTGTAGATCTTCGGGTCCGTAGTTAGTAGCTAGATGGCTTCCTCTCTCTCTTGATTCTCAATACAATGCTCTCTTGGAGATCCATATGATGTAACTCTTTTGCGGTATGTCTGTTGGGATCAATGCACTTTGAGTTTATGATCAGATCTATCTTTTTATATCCATGAAAGTATTTGAGTTTCTTTGATCTCTTTTATGCATGATTGCTTATAGACTCGTATTTCTTCTCTGATATTTGGGTTTTGTTTGGCCAACTTGATCTATTTATCTTGCAATGGGAAGAGTTGCTTTGTAGTGGGTTCGATCTTACGATGCTTGATCCCAGTGACAGAAGGGGAACCGACACGTATGTATCGTTGCTACTAAGGATAAAACGATGGGGGTCTATCTTGTAACGCCCCGAGACCGATGTGCCAGGTGTCCTCCAGTTATTCGCTGTTGTTACGTTGTCATTGCTTGCGTGTCATGCATTGCATATCATGTCATCATGTGCATTTCATTTGCATACATGTTCGTCTCATGCATCCGAGCATTTTCCCCATTGTCCGTTTTGCAATCCGGCGCTCCTATGTCACCCGGTGTCCCCTTTTACCTCTTTTCGTGTGCGGGTGTTAAACGTTTTCGGATTGGACCGAGACTTGTCATGCGGCCTTGGTTTACTACCGGTAGACCGCCTGTCAAGTTTCGTGCCATTTGGACTTCGTTTGATACTCCAACGGTTAACTGAGGGACCGAAAAGGCCTCGTGTGTGTTGCAGCCCAACACCCTTCCATTTTGGCCCAAAACCCACCTAAGACCTCTCCATCATCTCGGTCGTTCGATCACGATCGCGTGGCCGAAAACCGCACCACATTTGGACTCTCCTAGCTCCCTCTACCTATATATATGTGTGCCTCCCGGATTTCTCGCGCAGTTGAAAGCCTAAAAATCCCCCCGCACGCCGTCGGACATGTCCGTCCCAGACCGTACGTGTCCACCGCCTCCAGCCACCTCACTCTGACGAATCACGTCGCGACACATCAGCATCGCCGCCTCGCTCCTCCAATGATGCGCCGCCACGTCGCCACCCCGGCTCCCCTCCACCGCGCCAGGCCCTGTGGGCCCAGATCCGGCCCGCCTGGCCCGGTCGCCGCCGCCGCGAGCTGTAGGCGTCCCGCGCCCGCGCCTCCCCGACTCCCCGCATGGCCACCACCGCCGTCCTTCCTCTGCATCGCCGCCGCTCCGGCGTGCGCCACCGGCCGCCCGCGCCGGCATCTCTCGCGCCGCCTGGATCCCGCAGCGCCGCTGCCACATATGTTCGCCGCCGTCTTGTCGCCACACGGATCCAGCCGCGGCCAACTTCGCCGGAGAGCGCCGCCCTGCTCCCACGCCGGTAATGGCGCCGCCGCCCTCGTGCTCGTCGTCGGAGAGGCGAGCTTCGCCGAATCCACCCCGGCACCCCCGCCTGGATCAGATCCACCGACGCGCCCAACCAAACGCGCCCCGCCGTGTCCCGGTTCCCTCCATCCCGGATCTCTTCCTCCGTCCCGTTGACTTTTCGCGGAGGTAAAATTTCACTAAGTCCCCGAAATTTTCAGATTCATATGCCCATCTTCATCGCATCGTAACTCTGCATCCGTAGCTCCGATTCGTACGTGTAGCATATCAAAATGTTCGTCTCGACGAGTACATCATTTCATCTCATTGCATCATTTTCATTTGAGCTCGTCTTGATGCCTAAAATGCTGTTGGAAGAGGGCTATGTGCTGAATTTGTCAGATCTGTTTCAGCAAATAGCTATTTGTCATTTTTGCCATGATTAATGTGTGCATGATATGGTCCTGAGCTCTACATGTTTTTTGTAATATGCCATGCCATCTTTACAGAGGTGCTTGCCATGTATTTTTGTGATATTTGTGATGACTAGCACAAGCATGCAAAGTAGCGTAATCGGTAATGCTGATTTCAGGGACTTGGAATTTCACTAAGTCCTTGTCCTGATTTTGTTGTTATGCCATATGTTCATGTTGTTTCCTAGTGATCCGTGCCTCTTTTGAGGATGATCAGTAAGGATGTTTTGTTAATATTGTGGTGCTCTATCCATCCATGTCTTTGTTTGCTTTTATGGAGCACCCTAGCTTGAGTCAATCGAGCTCTACTTTTGCTATAAAGTGAATCCTGGCAGATCGTTGACATGTTTAGCGGTTTTGCCGAGGATGTTGCTATTGATACATGCATGCTATGTTATTATTCTTGCCATGTATAGCTTCTATGCCATGTATTCTTAATGGGTGTATGCTTAGTTTGTCATGCCATGCTCTGTAGTGAGTGCATCGAGCTCGTAAACATGCCTACTCATTAACTGTTTGCATGCTCCAGTTTTTCACAAAGTCTGAGATTTGTTTATATTTTTTTGCCATGTCCACATGCTTGCAATTGTATTTTCTGATCCCTTTTGGCTCAAGGTCACTAAGGGACTTTTGTTAAGTGCTTGGAGTAGCTTCATGCCATACCTTGCTATGCCATGTTATCTTCCTGTAGCATGTAGTTTTCATGCCCTAAAGTATGCTTCCTGATGATAAATTACAGACTTGTGTTAATTTCACTAAGTCTGAATCATGTTATCATTTGCACTTTTGCCATGCTTGTTTGAACCTGTTAATGGATGAATTAGCCGTAGCTCAGTGTTCATGTTTTGTCAAGCGTAATGAGTGGATCCCTGCCATGTATTTTGTTGCCATGTTTGAGGGCTGTAGCATATATATCTTGATGCATTTAGATGGCTACTTGCTGTTTATCCCAGACCGGTGCCATATTTGTTTTGCTTGCCATTTCCAAACCGTGCATCCGATTCCGGTGATCTTTATATCGATTTCAACCGAAATCACCTCACCTTTCCAGTGGCACTCTTGGATTTCCAAGTTGGGGCCAGGTTCAATCATTCTTTGTCAAATCATGCATATGCATCACATACCGCATCCCGCATATCATACCATGTTCGTGTGTTGGTTGTTTACTATGTTGTGTGCTTCTTTCCGGTGTTGCTTCTTCGGGTTGGTTCCGGTAATGTCATGTTTGTGAGGACCCGTTTGACTACGTCCGTTTATCTTCTTCATGGACTCGTTCTTCTTCCTTGCGGGATTTCACACAAGATGACCATACCCTCGAAATCACTTCTATCTTTGCTTGCTAGTTGCTCGCTCTTTTGCTATGCCTATGCTGCGATACCTACCACTTGATTATCATGCCTCCCATATTGTTGAACCAAGCCTCTAACCCACCTTGTCCTAGCAAACCATTGTTTGGCTATGTTACCGCTTTGCTCAGCCCCTCTTATAGCGTTGTTAGTTGCAGGTGAAGATTGAAGTTTGTTCCTTGTTGGAACATGGAGATGTTGTTCCTTGTTGGAACATGTTTACTTGTTGGGATATCACAATATCTCTTATTTAATTAATGCATCTATATACTTGGTAAAGGGTGGAAGGCTCGGCCTTATGCCTGGTGTTTTGTTCCACTCTTGTCGCCGTAGTTTCCGTCATATCGGTGTTATGTTCCCGGATTTTGCGTTCTTTATGCGGTTGGGTTATAATGGGAACCCCTTGACAGTTCGCTTTGAATAAAACTCCTCCAGCAAGGCCCAACCTTGGTTTTACCATTCGCCACCTAGCCTCTTTTTCTCTTGGGTTAGGCCAGCCCAAGGGTCATATTTATTTTAACCCCCCCCCCCGGCCAGTGCTTGTCTAAGTGTTGGTCTGAAATGGGCAGCCTGCGGGGCCACCTCGGGGAAACTTGAGGGCTGGTTTTACTCGTAGCTTGACCTATCCGGTGTTGCCTTGAGAACGAGATATGTGCAACTCCCATCAGGATGTCGGCGCATCGGGCGGCTTTGCTGGACTTGTTTTACCATTGTCGAGGATGTCTTGTAACCGGGATTCCGAGTCTGATCGGGTCTTCCCGCTAGAAGGAATATCCTTCGTTGACCGTGAGAGCTTGTGATGGGCTAAGTCGGGACACCCCTGCAGGGATTTGAACTTTCGAAAGCCGTGCCCGCGGTTATGGGCAGATGGGAATTTGTTAATGTCCGGTTGTAGAAAACCTGAAGTTGACCTTAATTAAAATACATCAACCGCGTGTGTAACCGTGATGGTCTCTTTCCGGCGGAGTCCGGGAAGTGAACACGGTGTTGGAGTTATGCTTGACGTAGGTTGTTCTAGGATCACTTCTTGATCATAGTTTCTCGATCGTGCTTTGCCTTCTCTTCTCGCTCTCTTTTGCATATGTTAGCCACCATATATGCTAGTCGCTTGCTGCAGCTCCACCTCATACCTTTTACCCTTCCTATAAGCTTGAATAGTCTTGATCGCGAGGGTGTGAGATTGCTGAGTCCCCGTGACTCACGGATACTTCCAAAACCAGTTTGTAGGTGCCGATGTTACCGAGAAGGTGACGCAACCAAGCTCAAGGAGGAGCTCGAAGAAGATCTTGTCCTTTGTGTTGTTTCGTTCTAGTTGATCAGTAGTGGAGCCCAGTCGGGACGATCGGGGATCTGTGTAGCATTTGGGGTAGTCTTCTTTTATTTTGGCTCCGTAGTCGGGCCTTGATTGTAACTGGTTGATGTAATGCTTTATTCATGTAATTGTGTGAAGTGGCGATTGTAAGCCAACTATGTATCTCTTTCCCTTATGTATTACATGGGTTGTGTGAAGATTGCCTCACTTGCGACATTGCTTTCAATGCGGTTATGCCTCTAAGTCATGCTTCGACACGTGGGAGATATAGCCGCATCGAGGGCGTTACATATCTCTACATAGTTAGACCTTGTCTACATCATGTCATCATTCTTATTACATGACTCCGTTTCTCCATGAACTTAATACACTAGATGCATGCTGGATAGCGGTCGATGTGTGGAGTAATAGTAGTAGATGCAAGCAGGAGTCGGTCTACTAATCTTGGACGTGATGCCTATATAATTATCATTGTCTGTATATCGTTGATAACCCACAAGTATAGGGGATCGCAACAGTTTTCGATGGTAGAGTATTCAACCCAAATTTATAGATTCGACACAAGGGGAGCCAAAGAATATTTGAAGGTATTAGCAGTTGAGTTGTCAATTCAACTACACCTGGAGATTAATTATCTGTAGCAAAGTGATCAGTAGAAAAGTAGTTTGATAGTTTTGATAGTAGTGACAGCAACAATAGTAACAGTAACAGTGATAGCCGTAATTTTGTAGCAAGCGTAACAGTGATGATAGCAGTAGTAACTTAGCAAAAACAATATAAGATAAATTCGTAGGCATTGGATCGGTGACTTGTTGGATGATATTCATCATGTGACAGTTATAACGTAGGGCTATTCGGCACTAGCTCCAGTTCATCGATATAATGTAGGAATGTATTCCGTAAATAGTCATACGTTCTTTATTAAAAGAACTTGCATGACATCTTTTGTCCTACCCTCCCGTGGCAGCGGGGTCCATATTGGAAACTAAGGGATATTAAGGCCTCCTTTTAATAGAGAACCGGAACAAAGAATTAACACATAGTGAATACATGAACTCCTCAAACTACGATAATCACCGGAAGAAGTCTCGGTTATTGTCACTCTGGGGTTACCAGATCATAACACGTAGTAGGTGACTATAACTTGCAAGATCGGATCTAGAACATGGATATAATGATGATAACATAAACGGTTCAGATCTGAAATCATGGCACCTGGGTCCAAAGTTACAAGCATTAAGCATGGCAAAGTCATAGCAACATCAATCTAAGAACATAGTGGATACTAGGGATCAAGCCCTAACAAAACTAACTCGATTACATGATGAATCTCATCCAACTCCTCACCGACCAGCGAGCTTACAAAGGAATTACTCACTCCCGGTGGGGAGCATCATGGAATTGGCGATGGAGAAGGGTTGGTGATGACGAAGAACGAAGATCCCCCTCTCCGGAGGCCCAAACGGACTCCAGATCTGCCATCCCGAGGAAGAACAGGGCTTGGCGACGGCTCCGTCTCGTGGATCGCGATAATTCTTTCTCCTTGATTTTTTTCTCCGAAAATAGGATTTCATGGCATTGGTTTCAGGGTCAACGGGGCCACCAGGTGGGGACAACCCACCTGGGCGCGGCAGGAGAGGGGGCGCGTCCTGGTGGGTTGTGCCCACCCAGGTGCCCCTCTCCGACAGGTCTTGGCTCCAGAAATTCTTATTATTGATATAAAAAATCCTCGCAAAGTTTCGTTCCATTCTGAGAACTTTTATTTCTGCCCAAAAATAACACCATGGTAGTTTTGCTGAAAACAGCGTTAGTTCGGGGTTAGTTTAATTCAAATCATGCAAATTAGAGTCCAAAACAAGAGGAAAAGCGTTAGGAAAAGTAGATACGTTGGAGACGTATCAAATCCCCCAAGCTTAAACCTTTGCTTGTCCTCCAGCAATTCAGTTGATAAACTGAAAGTGAAAAGGAAAAACCTTTACGAACTCTTTTGGTCTTGTTTGCATAAATAAGCTTAAACAGCACCCAGGTTTTCAACCAACATTATACTAACCATGTCGACAATAACTCTTAAAGATTATAATGACTCATATCAATGACATAATCAGCTAGCGAGCAATAATAAGGTATCTCAGATGTTAACACATTGTCAAAACAACCATGATATAATATGACAATAGTGGTATCTCGCTAGCCCTTCCTGAGACCGCAAAACATAAATGCAGAGCACCTCCAAAATTCAAGTAGCGACTAAATATTGTAATTCATGGTAGAAAATATCGAGTCATGATGCACCCAATATTAGCTACACACAATGCATAAATCATGACAACTATGCTCTTCTCAGTTTCTAGCGCTTGTTTTAGAAGGTGATGACACAACATAAAAGTAAATAGATAGTCCCTTCGCAGAGGGAAACAGTAATTTGCAGAGGTGCTAGATCTCAATTTTTAAAACAGAGATAAATTATATTTTGAGGCATGCACCCTTCTCATTTACTTCACGACCATCAATTATCAATATCTCCCATGCTAAACAGGCTAGTGGCGGTTCCCAAGCGATAGAAGTAAGTGTTTTTACTCCTTTGGGAGTTTTTGTTTGATTATTTGAGCGATTAACTCTTTTTGTATTTTGAAGTGTGGGACTGGGCATCCCTAATACCGCCCTTTTCTCGTGCGATGGAGAGTGAATAAACACTCGACCTGAGAATAACCCTCTTAGCATCAAAGATACCGACTACCTCCTGTCGTTCGATGAATGATCCAGGCACACAAAACAGATATTTTTAGAGGTGGCACATGCAAATTAAATTAGGACGACAGGGTAATACCGTATATAGGTAGGTATGGTGGACTCATCTGGAATAACTTTGGGTTCAAGGTTTTTGATGTACAAGCAGAGTTCCCACTTAGTACATGCGAAGGCTAGCAATTTAGATTGAGAAGCGGCCAGCTAGAGAGCAACAACGATCATAACCATGCATTATGCATAAGTAACATTGGACACTAGCATGAGTAGGATATGAACACCATGAACATAAATATTATAGAGGCTATGTTGGTTTTGGTTCAACTACATGCATGAACATGTACCAAGTCAAGCCACTTGAACATTTAGAGGAGGATACCATATCATCATACTACGTCACAATCATTTTAATGCAATGTTGATATCCAAGATAAATCATTATCGACTCCCAGCTACTTATGCTTGGCATGAGAAACTATAATATCTAATTGTCATTGCAAACATGTTTAATCATAATGGGCTGAATCATGGATACTAGGTTAAACATATTTATACAGACAGAACAAGTCGAGTTCATACCAATCTCTCTCTGCCACGACCAGTTCATTGAATGTCGTCATTATTGCCTTTCACTTGCACGACCGAATTATATGAAAATAATAATAGTGCAAGAGTGTCGTGGACTAAGCTGGAATCTGCAAACATTTTATTCAACAGGAGAAGACAAGGTAAAATGTGCTCTTTATTAGTTCAACAATTATTCAAATGAGAGCCACTCAACATTTTCATCGTGGTCTTCTCCTCGGTACAACTCGAATAAAAAGAAAAGAAATTCAGAGAAACACACTGAAATATTTTTGGAGTTTTTGGTTTTCTTGAACAACCAAATAAGGGAAAAGCAAAAACTAGAAAATCTATTTACACGGGAAAGCTCCCAACAAGCAAAAGAAGAATAAGAAAATCTTTTTGGGTTTTCTTTTTAATATTACTAGTAAGCATGCATTGAAAGTAAATTAAATATAACTATTTTTTTGTTTTTTTCTAAAGTTTTTCAAACACACAAGAAGAAAGCAAGAAAATAAATCTAAACATGGATGATACAATGAAAAAGTGTGGACACCGACAAATGGAATAAGTGAACATGAATGTAAAGTCGGTGGAAACAAATACTCCCCCAAGCTTAGGCTTTTGGCCTAACTTGGTAGTCGATCAGTAGCCTGGAGGGTAGTAGTCAGCGTGGTAGCTCACGGAGGCTCTTGGTGTGGATGCCTCGGCCCGTCGTGCCGCCTCTACTGCTGCATTGTGAGCTCGGGCCTCGCTCTCAAGAACAAAATATATTCCTTTGCTGTGATAATCAAAAAGAGCAGGCGCATGCAAATATGTTTGCACGGGAGATATTTGGTAAAACAAAAGACTATACGTGAAGTTATTAGCCTTTCCCTTGAGAATCTTATGGTCTTTTAAGGTGTTAAAATCTAAATACTGCGTGGGTAGAATAGGATCAAAGGGCAGAGGTGAAGCACCCAGCCCTCGTGCTAAACGCATGGCATAAATTCCACCATAGAATCGGCCGTTGTTAGCGTTGTGTTGAAGTTTGCATGCAAAAATGGCTACAAGGTTATAATTCCTTTCACCGGTGAGAGCAATACGTATGAGGCTCAAGTCTGGAACACAAAGCGTTCTACAGTCTTGCTTGCCTACTATGCATTTCCCGTTAAATAACACAAAGTACTGAATTGTGGGAAAATGAATGCTCTTTATTCTACCTTGAGTCACTCCCCTCCTTTCACCGTAACAAAGGCTTGTCAAGAATGTTTCAAACTCAGCCTTTGGTGGTTCGTCAAGCGAACCCCAAAATGGAAGCTTACAGTGATAAGCAAAATTCTCTAGTGAGATGGTAAATGTACTATCATAAAGCATAAACGACACCCTAGACTCACATGGAAAATATTTAAATCCTTTGACAAATGATTCAGTGAGAAGTTGGTGTTGTTCACACTTATCTAAAAGGTAGGGACCGAGACTAGCATTGTGAACATATTGCTCAAATTCCTCCTTAATGCCCACACGCACCATATACTCATCGCAAGGCCATAAGCATGTTTTGGTGGCGGCATCTCCCGTGGAACTTTCACTTGGTTCAACATAAGACCGGCGAGCAAAACTGTCACTAGAAGATGCCCCCGAGGATCGTCTCCTCGAAGAACTCCTTCCAAATAGGTTCATCATGTCCGTGTACAATTTTCTGAAAATAAAAATTTTGGGGTGACAAAAATTTGTCAACAAAACTTTATAAAATTGATAGCAACTACTCATAGGGATACATAGAAGCCATAGCAAGCATTCAAACTACTTAGAACACTAAGAATTTAACATGCAAGCACATCTACAGCAGCACCAAGAGTAGCTAATTATTCAACATATAAACCACTAAAGAAAAAACTAATTGGACAAACGGTGGAGTCACATACCAAGCAACAATCCCCAGAAAAAGTTTCGAAAACGGAGCTTCGAGCAAAGAGATCGAAATCCGCGGGTTTGAGCTCAAGAACACGGGAGAGAGAGCAATGGAGATTTTTTTTCTAGAGGTAAGCGATGATGTGGGATGAAGAGGTAAGTGAGGGGGCCCACATGGGGACCACAACTCACCAGGGCGCGCCTGGGGGTCCTGGTGCGCCAAGGTGGGTTGTGCCCACCTAGTGCACCTCCCTCTGGTATTATTTGCACTCGAAATTCATAAATATTCAGAAAAAAACCATGTAAATTTTTCAGGGCATTCTAAGAACTTTTATTTTTGGGTCATTTTTTATTGCACGGGAAAATCAGAAAACAGACAAAACATGGCATTTTATTTTATTTAACTAATAAAAACAGAAAACAAAAGGTAAGGACAGAAGGTAGTGCTTACTAAATTCATCAACTTCATACCGTTCAAAAATGACCCATTAATAAGGTTGGTCAAGTCTTATTAACAACCACTTTCGATTAGCATGAAACCGAAGAACTTTCGTAAATCACTAAGTTACCTCAATGGGGATATGCATTTCCCCAACAATAAACATTTCATATTTCTTTTTGACAGTAGGTAGAGGTATTTGAAAACTTCCAATAGTGGTTGTCGGAGATTTTTCAATAACATTAATACCATTCACTTGGAATTGTTTCTTCAAAAAGTGCACCGTATGCTCATTGCCATTAATATGAAAAGTGAACTTGCTTTTATTGCAATCAATAACAACCCCTGTAGTATTCAAGAATGGTCTACCAAGGATAATCGACATGTTGTCGTCCTCGGGCATCTCAAGTATAACAAAGTCAGTCAAAATAGTAACATTAGCAACAACAACGGGCACATCCTCACAGATACCGATAGGTATGGCAGTTGATTTGTCAGCCATTTGCAAAGATATTTCAGTAGGTGTGAGTTTATCCAAATCAAGTCTTTTATATAAAGAGAAAGACATAACACTAACACCAGCTCCTAAGTCACACAAAGCAGTTTTCACATAATTCTTTTTGATAGAACAAGGTATAGTTGGTATTCCCGGATCTCCAAGTTTTTTAGGTACTCCATCTTTAAAAGTATAATGAGCAAGCTTAGTGGAGATTTTAGCTTTCGGTATTTTTCTCTTATTTGCAATGATGTCTTTCATATACTTTGCATATGGAGCCATTTTCAAGATATCAGTCAAGCGAGTACGCAAAAAGACTGGCCTCGGCATCTCAGCAAAGCATTCAAATTCTTCATCATCTTTCCTTTTAGTTGACTTAGGTGGAAAAGTCATAGGTTTTTTAACCCACACTTCTCTTTCTTTACCGTGTTTTCTAGCAATAGAGTCTCTTCTGTCATATCTTTTATTTTTAGGTCATGGGTTATCAAGATCAACAGGTGGTTCTATCTGAACATCATTGTCTGGTTCTTTATCATTGGTTGGTTGAGAGTCCTCATGAACCTCATCATTATCTTTGTCATTATCACTAGGTGAGTGTTCATTACCAGATTGAGTTTCAGCATTGAAACTTCGTTATCATTGTCAAGAGGATTTTCTGTTTCAGGTTCACTAGGAGCATGTGAAGTCCTATCATTCTTCTTTTTCTTTTTCTTTCTAGAAGAACTAGGTGCACTAGTGTTAGCTCTTTGTGAATCTTCAATTCTTTTAGGGTGTCCCTCAGGATAAAGTGGTTCATGAGTCATTTTAACTCCTCTAGTTGCAACTCTAACAGCAAAGTCATGCATTTTATTATTCATTTCATCAAGCAATTCTCTTTGAAATTTAGCAACTAGTTCTAAATGAGTTTGAACCATAGAAGCATGCTTTCCAACACCTCTAACATCATTTTATATTCTAAATAACAAGTCACTCAAGCGAGTAATCATATCAGAATTGTATTTCATTTGTTTCATAACATTTGCATTGAAGTGATCTTGTTTTCTAATGTAATTTTCAAACTCATAAAGGCATTGACTAGGATGCATATTGTGAGGATTATCACTATCATTAAACTTCATAAGAGAATTTACCACTACCACCTTAGGCAGTGGTGGTGTATTAAGCCCATGTATTTCTTCAATAGGAGGTAAGTTTTTAACATCCTCAGCTTTAATACCTTTTCCTTCATAGATTTCTTTGCCTCTTGCATATCTTCAGGACTGAGATATAATATAGCCCTCTTCTTCGGAGTGGGTTTAGGCGGTGGTTCAGGAATAGTCCAATCATCATGATTTTTCAATATGTTATTCAATAATTCCTCAGCTTGTCCAACAGTTCGTTCCCTGAAAACACAACCAGCACAACTATCTAGGAAGTCCCTAGAAGCATCGATTAGTCCATTATAGAAGATCTCAAGTATTTCATTTTTCTTAAGAGGATGATCAGGCAAAGCATTAAGTAACTGGCAAAGCCTCTCCCAAGCTTGTGGGAGACTCTCTTCTTTAGTTTGAGCAAAGTTAAATATTTCCTGCAAGGCAGCTTATTTCTTATGAGCAGGAAAATATTTTTTAGAGAAGTAATAAATCATATCCTGGGGACTATGCACACAACTAGGAGCAAGAGTACGGTGCCAAGCCTTAGCACCACCCTTTAATGAGAAAGGAAATAATTTGAGGATAAAGTAGTAGCGGGTTTTCTCATCATGGGTAAAAAGGGTGGCTATATCATTCAACTTAGTAAGATGTGCCACAACAGTTTCAGTTTCATAACCATGGAAAGCATCAGATCCAACCAAAGTAATTAACTCTGGGTCGACAGAGAATTCATAATCCTTATCATCAATAAAGATAGGTGAAGTTGAAAACTTAGGATCACATTTCAATCTAGCATTCAAAGATTTTTCTTTTATACTTGTGTAATAATTTCTCTAGATCATCTCTATCATTGCAAGCAAGAATATCTCTAGTTGTTTCTTCACTCATAACATAACCTCCCGGTACCTTAGGCAATTCATATCTAGGAAGGCTAGTTCTAGTAGGTGTTTCAGGAGATTCAGTTTCAAGCTCATCATCAGATTCAACAACATCATGTTGTATTACTCTAGCAATTTGTTCATCAAGAAATTCACCAAGTGGCACATCATCATTATGAAGCAAGGTACTAGCATCATCATAAGAATCATTCATAGTAGAAGTAGTATCATCAATAACTTGTGACATATCAAAATTAATAGCATGTGGTGGTCTTGCAAGTTTACTCATAACAGAAGGTGAATCTAAAGCAGAACTGGATGGCAGTTTCTTACCTCCCCTCGTACTTGAGGGAAATATCTTAGTCTTAGGATCCTTCAGATTCTTCATAGTGATAAATTGATAATAATCCCAAGTGACTCAAAAAATATAGCTATGCTCCCCGGCAACGGCACCAGAAAAAGGTCTTGATAACCCACAAGTATAGGGGATCGCAACAGTTTTCGAGGGTATTCAACCCAAATTTATAGATTCGACATAGGGGGAGCCAAACAATATTTGAAGGTATTAGCAGCTGAGTTGTCAATTCAACCACACCTCGAGATTAATTACCTGCAGCAAAGTGATCAGTAGCAAAGTAGTTTGATAGTTTTGATAGTAGTGACAGCAACAATAGTAACAGTAACAGTGATAGCAGTAATTTTGTAGCAAGCGTAACAGTGATGATAGCAGTAGTAACTTAGCAGAAACAATATAAGATAAATTCGTAGGCATTGGATCGGTGACTTGTTGAATGATATTCATCATGTGATAGTTATAACGTAGGGCTATTCGGCACTAGCTCCAGTTCATCGATATAATGTAGGCATGTATTCCATAAATAATCATACGTGCTTTATTAAAAGAACTTGCATGACATCTTTTGTCCTACCCTCCCGTGGCAGCGAGGTCCATATTGGAAACTAAGGGATATTAAGGCCTCCTTTTAATAGAGAACCGGAACAAAGCATTAACACATAGTGAATACATGACCTCCTCAAACTACGGTAATTACCGGAAGAAGTCCCGGTTATTGTTACTCCGGGGTTACCGAATCATAACACGTAGTAGGTGACTATAAATTGCAAGATCGGATCTAGAACATGGATATAATGATGATAACATAAACGGTTACGATCTGAAATCATGGCACCCGGGCCCAAAGTGACAAGCATTAAGCATGGCAAAGTCTTAGCAACACCAATCTAAGAACATAGTGGATACTAGGGATCAAGCCCTAACAAAACTAACTCGATTACATGATGAATATCATCCAACTCCTCACCGACGAGCGAGCCTACGAAAGAATTACTCACTCCCGGTGGGGAGCATCATGGAATTGGCGATGGAGAAGGGTTGGTGATGACGAAGAACGAAGATCCCCCTCTCCGGAGCCCCAAACGGACTCCAGATCTGCCATCCCGAGGAAGAACAGGGCTTGGCGGCAGCTCCGTCTTGTGGATCGTGATAATTCTTTCTCCCTAATTAGTTTCTCCAAAAATAGGATTTTATAGCGTTGGTTTCAAGGTCAGCGGGGCCACCAGGTGGGGACAACCCACCTGGGCATGCTAGGAGAGGGGGGGCCCTGGTGGGTTGTGCCCACCCAGGTGCCCCTCTCCGGAAGGTCTTGGCTCCAGAAATTCTTATTATTGATATAAAAAATCCTTGCAAAGTTTCGTTCCATTCCGAGAACTTTTATTTCTACACAAAAACAACACCATGGTAGTTCTGCTGAAAACAGCGTCAGTCCGGGGTTCGTTTCATTCAAATCATGCAAATTAGAGTCCAAAACAAGAGTAAAAGTATTAGGAAAAGTAGATACATTGGAGATGTATCAATCGTCATGAGTATTTGAAGTTCTATCAATCGCCCAACAGTAATTTGTTCACCCACCGTTTGCTATTTTTCTCGAGAGAAGCCGCTAGTGAAACCTACAGCCCCCGGGTCTCTTTTTCATATGTTTGCCTTTGCATTCTACTTTTCCTTTGCATTTATTTTTAGATCTATTAAACCAAAAATACGATAATACTTTGTTGCAATTTATTTTATTTGTGATCTATTTATTCAATCTATTACAACTTTCTCCCGTCCACGCACCAATTTCTGGCGCCGTTACCCAAAAGGGATTAACAACCCCTTTAACACGTTGGGTTGCGAGTGGTTGTTATTTGTGTGCAGGGGTTGTTTACGTTGTGTTGCTTGGTTCTCCTACTGGTTCGATAACCTTGGTTTCGTATCTGAGGGAAATACCTACCGCCATTGTGATGCATCATCCCTTCCTCTTTGGGGAAATACCACCGTAGCTTCAAGTGACATCAACCCTTTTTTAAGGTTGAAACAGTAGGAAAGGCTCCTACTGCATATATATTCGAGGACAAAGTCACTGTGGTGTTACATGCATCTTACAAATGGAGTGGGGTTAGTTACTCTAGCAAGGTCAGATTTCTAAGAGGTAGTCCAGGGGGGAGTTAGCAGGATTTACAATATTCACACAAGACAATCAGGGTACTATAGCCTGAATGTCGAGAACCAGGTGCCTTTTTTGGGAAGGAAACCTATAGGCCATGAATAGACTGTGAGAAACAAATTGTCGGTGTTAGTTTTGGTGATGAGTCTCGTGAGTTTAATTTTCCCAAGTTTAGTAGAAAACTTCATGAAAAAGAATTGCGTAGTAAGGATGAATTAATTGGTCTTGCTTCTATTGTTGTGCCTCCTACTGATCCACTAGAACAATATTTGCTAGACCATGAAAATGATTTACATATGCATGAAAGAAATGAAATAGATAAGATTTTGTTTGAACAACGTCCTCTGCTTAAACACAATTTGACTATTGAAACTCTAGGAGGTCCTCCTCCACCTAAAGGTGATCCTGTGTTTGAATTAAAACAATTGCACACACTTTGAAATATGCTTATCTTGATGAAAAGAAGATATATCATGTTATTATTAGTGCTAACCTTTCAGAACATGAAGAAGAAAGATTATTGAAAGTTCTAAGGAAGCACTGAGCTGCTATTGGATATACTCTTGATGATTTAAAGGGCATTAGTCCCACTATATGTCAGCACAAAATTAATATGGAACCTGGTGCTAAACCCGTTGTTGATCACCAACGCCGGTTAAATCCAAAAATGAAGGAAGTGGTAAGAACGGAAATCTTAAAACTTCTGGAAGCAGGTATAATCTATCCTATAGCTGATAGTAAATGGGCAAGTCCTATTAATTGTGTCCCTAAAAAGGGAGGTATTACTATTGTTCCTAATGATAAGAATGAATTTATTCCACAAAGAATTGTTACAGGTTATAGAATGGTAACTGATTTTAGAAAATTAAACAAAGCAACTATAAAAGATCATTACCCTCTGCCTTTTATTGATCAAATGCTAGAAAGACTATCTAAGCACACACATTTTTGCTTCCTTGATGGATACTATGGTTTTTCACAAATACCTGTTTCTCAACCTGATCAAGAAAATACCACTTTTACTTGTCCCTTTGGAACTTATGCTTCTAGACGTATGCCTTTTGGTTTATGCAATGCACCTGCTACCTTTCAAAGATGTATGACTACTATATTCTCTGACTTTTGTGAAAAGATTGTTGAGGTTTTCATGGATGATTTCTCTGTTTATGGGAAGGCTTTTGATGATTGTTTAAGCAGTCTTGATCGAGTTTTGTAGAGATGCGAGCAAACAAATCTTGTCTTGAATTGGGAGAAGTGCCACATTATGGTTAATGAAGGCATTGTCTTGGGTCATAATATTTCTGAAAGAGGTATTGAAGTGGAAAAAGCTAAGGTTGATGCAAGTGAGAAAATGCCATGTCCTAAAGATATCAAAGGTATTCATAGTTTCCTAGGTCATGCTGGTTTCTATAGGAGATTTATCAAAGACTTTTCTAAAATTTCTAGGCCTCTTACGAATCTTTTGCAAAAGGACATTCCTTTTGTTTTTGATGATGATTGTTTAGAAGCCTTTGAAACACTCAAGAAAGCCTTAATTTCTGCACCTATTGTTCAACCACCCGGTTGGAACTTGCCTTTTGAAATTATGTGTGATGCTAGTGATTATGCTGTTGGTGTTGTTCTAGGACAAAGAGTTGATAAGAAACTGAATGTTATTCATTATGCTAGTAAAACTCTAGACAGTGCTCAACGAAATTATGCTACTACTGAAAAGGAATTCTTAGCAGTGGTGTTTGATTGTGATAAATTTAGACCTTACATTGTTGATTCAAAAGTAATTATTCACACCGATCATGCTCCTATTAAATATCTTATGGAAAAGAAAGATGCTAAACCTAGACTTATTCGATGGGTTCTCTTGCTACAAGAATTTGATTTACATATCACTGATAGAAAAGGAGCTGAGAACCCTGTAGCTGATAACTTATCTAGGCTTGAAAATGTACCTGATGACCCACTACCTATTGATGATAGTTTTCCTGATGAGAAGTTAGCCGCAATAAATGTTGCTCACAACACTCCTTGGTATGCTGACTATGCTAATTACATTGTTGCTAAATATTTACCACCTAGTTTTACATATCAACAAAAGAAAAAATTCTTCTATGATTTAAGACATTACTTTTGGGATGACCCACATCTTTATAAAGAAGGAGTAGATGGTATTATTACATGTTGTGTACCTGAGCATGAACATGGACAAATTGTACGGAAATGTCACTCCGAAGCTTATGGAGGGCATCATGTTGGAGATAGAACTGTTCACAAGGTATTGCAATCTAGATTTTATCGGCCTACTCTCTTCAAGGATGCTCGTAAGTTTGTCTTATCTTATGATGAATGCCAAAGAATAGGTAATACCGGTAAGCATCAAGAAATGCCTATGAATTGTTCACTTGTTGTTGAACCATTTGATGTTTAGGGATTTGATTGCATGGGACCTTTTCCTTCCTATAATGGGTATACACATATTTTGGTTGTTGTTGATTGTGTTACTAAATGGGTAGAAGCTATTCCAACCAGTAGTGCTGATAACAGCACCTCTATTAAAATGCTTAAGGAAGTTATTTTCCCAAGGTCTGGAATCCCTAGATATTTAATGACTGATGGTGGTTCACACTTTATTCATGGTGCTTTCCATAAAATGCTTGCCAAGTATGATGTTAACCATAGAATTGCATCACCTTATCATCCTCGGTCTAGTGGTCAAGTTGAACTTAGCAATAGAGAAATAAAATTAATCTTGTAAAAGACTTTCAATAGGTCCAGGAAGAATTGGTCTAAGAAATTAGGTGATGCAATTTGGTCTTATAGAACAGCATATAAAAATCCTATGGGTATGTCTCCTTATAAAATGGTTTATGGAAAAGCTTGCCATTTGCCTCTTGAGTTAGAACATAAGGTATATTGGGCAATCAAAGAACTCAACTATGATTTCAAACTTGCCGGTGAAAAGAGGTTATTTGATATTAGCTCATTAGATGAATGGAGAACCCAAGCTTATGAAAATGCCAAGTTGTTTGAAGAAAAAGTAAAAAGATGGCATGATAAAAGAATCCAAAAGCGTAATTTTAAAGTAGGATAATATGTTCTTTTGTACAACTCTCATTTCAGATTCTTTGCAGGAAAACTCCTCTCAAAATGGGAAGGCCCCTATATCATCGAGGAGGTTTATCTTTCTGGATCCATAAAAATAAATGATGCCGAAGGTACTAACCCGAAGGTTGTTAACGGGCAACGAATAAAACATTATATCTCAGGTACGCCCATTAATGTTGAAAGTAATATTATCCAAACTATGACACCGGAAGAACACATAAAAGAGTCCTTCCGGAACACTCCAGAATCGTGAAAATAAGTAGGTATGTGATATGGTAAGTAAACGGACTCTGAAAAATCCGCAAAAATATTTTTTGTCGGTTTTGGAATATTTAGAAAAATATGAGAATAAGAAACTTCCAGGAAGCATACCCTGGTGGGCACAAGACACCAGGCCAGGTGCGCCCAGGTGGGTTGTGCCCACCTGGGCTACCTTCTGGACTCCGTTTTTCTACAGCTTGCTTGTTTCCCAAGATAAAAAAATCTTTATATACCCCTCGAACCTGTTGACCACCGTATCACGGAGAAATCCTCTGTTCTCTTTTCTTGTTGTTTTTGGTCAGATCTATTGAGTCAGGCATCATGTCTTCCTTGCCCTACAACAATGGAGAAGGAGACGTAGGGATGTTTCAGGAGGATCTAAGCGGAGAGGAAGCTGAAGAAGTTGCTATGGAGGAAGAAGAGGAAAATCCTTTTGGGGTTCACTCTCCGGCTTCCGAGAGAGGGACATTGGCCAGCATCTCCAATCATCTGAATCCTCATCAAGCTATGATGCCGTCAAATAATCAAGAGAGCCTCGAAGTGCAAGAAGAAACCCCACCAAGAAGGCCTTTACACAGGTTGCATCATAACGATTTTTGCAATTAGATTCATAACTATGGGTTCGAGAATACTCCTTGTAGGCACATACCATCCAATTGGGACATATCTCGCCCGAGAGAAAACAGTGCAGGAACAAATCCCTAGGGCCTAGAAAATAAGCACATAATGGCTGAAGTGAATACAAACAGTGAGTTACTTAATCAAGCCCTTCGGGAGATCCAAGGTTTGAAAGATCTACTCATGGTTATGTTGGAGAATACTACACCACCACCTTCTTCTTCATCACCAAAAGAGAATTGAGTATCGGGTATGGGCACTCCCCTTGGCTTCCGCCAAGCTTGGGGGACGTGCCCCGGTATCGTATCATCCCCACTATCTTTTTCCTTTACTTATTTTAGTTCAATATTTTGCTTTAGATGAATAAAAGTTTAGTTCGATCCTTTCTTTTTGAGAGTTTGCTTAGTGATCTATCCTTGTAATCGTGTGCGAGATATATAATAAAGTTTAGTTTGAGTTTTTGCTTTCTTTATTTTCATGTTGCAATAAAAAGAAAGGAAATAAATGAAAAAGATCATATGCTAATCTCATGGTAGGTGATGACACCACATAAGGAAAAGTATAAGTAGAAAATTTATTAGAGATTGATAAATATAGCATTAGTCAATGATGCAACTCATGAAAGAATTAATAAGGGAATATAAGATTCACATATAAATATACTATCCTAGAAATCTTTTGTGATTGTGAGCCCTCATCAAAATATTATATGCCAAAATTGTTGACGTTGGACAAGGAAGACAACCTAATGATTCATGTTTGTTTATATTCACATAGAAGTCATATTGTCATAGATCCTTTAACATGTGGTGCTTGCCCCCTACCTTTGCTAGCCAAAAATTCCGCACTAAGTAGAGATACTACTTGTGCATCCAAAAACCCTTAAACCCAAATCTTATTTTCAAGATTCCACCATACCTACCTAGGGATTGAGCAAGATCCCTCAAGTAAGTTGTCATCGGTGCAAAAAGGCAATGAAAATTGCTTCTAAAAGTGTGAGATCATTTCGTGTAAGAGAAAATGGAGCGTTGCACGAACTTGTGACGGTGAAGAATAAAAGCAACAGACTGCATAATAAAGGTCGCTATCAAAAGGGGCAATGCAACGTGATGTTCTTTTGCATTAAGGGGTTGAGCATACAAACATATAAGTGCATGGCAACCTCTGCTTCCCTCTGCGAAGGGCCTATCTTTTACTTTTATTTATTTACTCTTATGCAAAGAGTCAAAGTTTTCTCTCTATTCCTTTTTATTTTCTCCTTTGGCAAGCATCATGTGGTGAGGAAAGATCTAGGCACATATGTCCAGTTGAATATAGATAGCATGAGTTATTATTGTTGACATCACCCTTGAGGTGAATACGTTGGGAGGCGAAACTACAAGCCCCTATCTTTCTATGTGTCCGGATGAAATGTTTTGCTCATGTGTACGCGGTGAGTGTTAGCAATCATGGAAGACTATATGATGGTTGAGTATCTGGACTTGCCTAAAGGCTCCGACACATGACCCTTCCTGAAAAGATGATGAATTGTAGTTGCAAAGTTGATACGTCTCCAACGTATCTACTTTTCCTAACACTTTTCCTCTTGTTTTGGACTCTAATTTGCATGATTTGAATGAAACTAACCCCGGACTGACGATGTTTTTAGCAGAACTATCATGGTGTTGTTTTTGTGCAGAAATAAAAGTTCTCGGAATGAACGAAACTTTGCGAGGAATTTTTATATAATAAATAAGAATTTCTGGAGCCAAGACCTACCAGAGAGGGGCACCTGGGTGGGCACAACCCACCATGGCGCGCCCCCTCTCCTAGCGCGCCAGGTGGGTTGTCCCCACCTGGTGGCCCCGTAGACCCTGAAACCGACGCTATAAAATCCTAGTTTTCCAGAAAAAATCAGGAAGAAAGAATTATCGCGATCCACGAGACGGAGCTGCCGTCACCTCCTGTTCTTCATCGGGAGGGCAGATCTGGAGTCCGTTTGGGGCTCCGGAGAGGGGGGTCTTCGTTCTTCGTCATCACCAACCCTTCTCCATCGCCCATTCCATGATGCTCCCCATCGGGAGTGAGTAATTCCTTCGTAGGCTCCCTGGTCAGTGAGGAGTTGGATAAGATTCATCATGTAATCGAGTTAGTTTTGTTAGGGCTTAATCCCTAGTATCCACTATGTTCTTAGATTGATGTTGCTATGCCTTTGCTATGCTTAATGCTTGTCACTTTGGGCCCGGGTGCCATGATTTCAGATCTAAACTGTTTATGTTATCACCATTATATCCATGTTCTAGATCCGATCTTGCAAGTTATAGTCACCTACTACGTTTTATGATCCGGCAACCCCGAAGTGACAATAGTCGGGACCACTCCCGGTGATGACCGTAGTTTGAGGAGTTCATGTATTCACTATGTGTTAATGCTTTGTTCCGACTCTCTATTAAAAGGAGGCCTTAATATCCCTTAGTTTCCAATATGGACCCCGCTGCCATGGGAGGGTAGGACAAAATATGTCATGCAAGTTATTTCCATAAGCATGTATGACTATTTACGGAATACATGCCTACATTATATTGACGAACTGGAGCTAGTGTCGCATCGCCCTAGGTTATAACTGTCTCATGATGAATATCATCCAACAAGTCACCGATCCAGTGCCTACGAATTTATCTTATATTGTTCTCGCTAAGTTACTACTGCTATCATCACTGTTACACTTGCTACCAAATTACTGCTATCACTGTTACCTTTACCGTTGCTGCTGCTACTATTATCAAAACTATCATACTACTTTGCTACTGATCACTTTGCTGCAGATAATTAATCTCCAGGTGTGGTTGAATTGACAACTTAGCTACTAATACCCTCGAATATTCTTTGGCTCCCCTTGTGTCGAATCTATAAATTTGGGTTGAATACTCTACCCTCGAAAACGGTTGCGATCCCCTATACTTGTGGGTTAGCAAGACCTTTTTCTAGCGCCGTTGCCGGGGAGAATAGCTATATTTGTTGAGTCACTTGGGATTATTATCATATTATCACTATGAAGAATCTGAAGGATGCTAAGACCAAGATATTTCCCTTAAATACGAGGGGAGGTAAGGAACTGCCATCCAGTTCTGCTTTAGATTCACCTTCTGTTATAAGTAAACTTGCAACACCACCACATGCTATTAATTCTGATATGTCACAAATTATTGATGATGCTACCTCTGCTATGGATAATGCTTATGATGATGCTAGTACCTTTCTTAATGATGATGTGCCACTTGGTGACTTTCTTGATAAACAAATTGCTAGAGTAATACAACACGATGTTGTTGAATCTGATGATGAGCTTGAAACTGAAACTCCTGAAACACCTGCTAGAAATAGCCCTCCTAGATATGAATTGCCTAAGGTATCGGAAGGTTATGTTATGAGTGAGGAGACAACTAGAGATATTCTTGCCTGCAGAGATAGAGATGATCTAGAGAAATTATTATGCAAGTATAAAGAAAAATCTCTGAATGCTAGAATGAAATGTGATCCTAAGTTTGCTACTTCACCTATATTTATTAATGATAAGGATTATGAATTCTCTGTCGACCCAGAGTTGATTACTTTGGTTGAATCCGATCCTTTCCATGGTTATGAAACTGAAACTATTATGGTACATCTCACTAAGTTGAATGACATAGCCACCCTTTTTACTCATGATGAGAAAACTCACTATTACTTTATTCTCAAATCATTTCCTTTCTCATTAAAGAGTGATGCTAAAGCTTGGTACAATACTCTTGCTCCTCGTTGTGTGCGTAGTCCCCGGGATATGATATATTACTTCTCTGGAAAAAAATTCCTGCTCATAAGAAACAAGCTACCTTACAGGAAATATTTAACTTTGTGCAAATTAAAGAAGAGAGTCTCCCATAAGCTTGGGCGAGGCTTTGCCAATTACTTAATGCTTTGCCTGATCATCCTCTTAAGAAAAATGAAATACTTGATATCTTCTATAATGGACTAACCAATGCTTCTAGGGATTTCCTAGATAGTTGTGTTGGTTGTGTTTTCAGGGAACGAACTATTGGGCAAGCTGAAGAATTATTGAATAACATATTGAAAAATTATGATGATTGGAATCTTCTTGAACCACCGGCTAAACCCACTCCGAAGAAGAGGGGTATATTATATCTCAGTCCTGAAGATATGCAAGAGGCAAATAAATCTATGAAGGAAACGGTATTAAAGTTGAGGATGTTAAAAATTTACCTCCTATTGAAGAAAAACATGGGCTTAATACACCACCACCTCCTAAGGTGGTAGAGGTAAATTCTCTTATGAATTTCATTGATAATGACAATCCTCACAATATGCATCCTAGTCAATGCCTTTATGAGTTTGAAAACTATATTAGAAAACAAGATCACTTCAATGCACATGTTATGAAACAATTGAAATACAATTATGATATGATTTCTCGCTTGAGTGACTTGTTATTTAGAATATCAAATGATGCTAGAGGTGTTGGAAAGCATGATTCTATGGTTCAAACTCAGTTAGAACAAGTTGCTAAATCTCAAAGAGAGTTGCTAGATGAGATGAATAATAATATGCATGACTTTGCTGTTAGAGTTGCAACTAGAGGAGGTAAAATGACTCAGGAACCACTTTATCCTGAGGGACACCCAAAAAGAATTGAACAAGATTCACAAAGAGCTAACACTAGTGCACCTACTCCTTCTAGAAAGAAAAATAAAAAGAAAAATGATAGGACTTCACATGCTCCTAGTGAACCTGAAATAGAGAAACCTCCTAGCAATGATAATGAAGTTTCTATCTCTGATGCTGAAACTCCATCTGGTAATGAACACCCACCTAGTGATAATGAAAAACAAAATGCTAATGTTCATGGAAATACTCAACCAAATAATAAAGAACCAGACAATGATGTTGAGATAGAACCACCAGTTGATCTTGATAACCCATAACCTAAGAATAAAAGGTATGATAAAAGAGACTTCATTGCTAGAAAACACGGTAAAGAAAGAGAACCGTGGGTTCAAAAACCTATGCCTTTTCCACCTAAGTCAACTAAAAAGAATGATGATGAAGAATTTGAACGCTTTGCTGAAATGCTGAGGCCAGTCTTTTTGCGTACTCGCTTGATTGATATCTTGAAAATGCCTCCTTATGCAAAGTATATGAAAGACATCATCACTAATAAGAGAAAAATACCGGAAGCTGAAATCTCCACTATGCTTGCTAATTATACTTTTAAGGATGGAGTACCTAAAAAACTTGGAGATCCAGGAATACCAACTATACCTTGCTCCATCAGAAAGAATTATGTGAAAACTGCTTTGTGTGATTTAGGAGCTGGTGTTAGTGCAATGCCTTTCTCTTTATATAAAAGACTTGATTTGAATAAACTTACGCCTACTGAAATATCTTTGCAAATGGTTGATAAATCAACTGCCATACCTATTGGTATCTGTGAGGATGTGCCCGTTGTTGTTGCTAATGTTACAATTTAACCGACTTTATTATACTTGAGATGCCCGAGGACGACAACATGTCGATTATCCTTGGTAGACCCTTCTTGAATACTGCAGGGGCTGTTATTGATTGCAATAAAAGCAAGGTCACTTTTCATATCAATGGTAATGAGCATACGGTGCACTTTCCGAAGAAACAATTCCAAGTGAATGGTATTAATGTTATTAAAAAATCTCCGACAATCACTACTGGAAGTTTTCAAATACCTCCACCTACTATCAAAAAGAAATATGAAATGCTTATTGTTGGGGACATTCATATCCCCATTGAGGTAACTTAGTGATTTACGAAAGTTCTTTGGTTTCATGCTAATCGAAAGTGGTTTTAATAATACTTGATCAACCTTATTAATGGATCATTTTTGAGCGGTATGAAGTTGATGAATTTAGTAAGCACTACCTTCTGTCCCTACTTTTTGTTTCTATTTTTCTTAGTTAAATAAAATAAAATGCCATGTTTTGTCTGTTTTCTGAATTTCCTGTGCAATAAAAAATGACCCAAAAATAAAAGTTCTTATAATGCCCTGAAAAAATATCCATTGCTCTCTCTGCCGTGTTCTTGCTCTCAAACCCACGAATTTCGATCTCTTTGCTCGAAGCTCTGTTTCCGAAACTGTTTCGGGGGATTGTTGCTTGGTATGTGACTCCATCGTTTGTCCAATTAGTTTTTGTTTTAGTGGTTTATATTTTGAATAATTAGCTACTCTTGGTGTTGCTGTAGATGAGCTTGCATGTTGAATTCTTAGTGTTCTAAGTGGTTTGAATGCTTGATATGGCCTCTATGTATCCATATGAGTAGTTGGTATCATTTTTGTGAAGTTTTGTTGAGAAAATTTTGTGGGCTAATAAATTTCAGAATTTTGTTCATAGGAAAACCATGAATATCTTTAGGAAGTTTGGCTCTAAGAAGAACTCCAAGGGTGTTATTGGGGGGTGATCCGATAGTGATCTTCATCCTCGGAGGTTGGTGGAAGTACGGCCATGTGAATGGCCACACACCCCGTTCCTGGAAGAGGCTGGAATCCTTCAGGAGTTCGCACAATATGCTGCTAATGCCAGCCTCACCGACTTCATCGCAGATGAGTGTGAACAGCACCAAATCCTCACAAACATCTTTGTTCAAAGTTTTACTTTCCTTCCTAGGAATAATCCTCCTGAAGTGAGTTTTGATTTATATGCTGAAAACCATGAGATACCACTTACTAGATTTTGTGAAATATGCATGATCCCTTCCAATGGGAGCTTAGCCGAACCTAGGCCGGCGGAGTTTGAGACTTTTTATCACACTTTGACAATGGGAGATGAGAGAGGGGTGTTAGCTATCACTGCCGCTAGCTTGCATTTTCCTACAGATCATTACTTTGCTCTTTTCATTGCAAAATGCTTGCTTGCTAGGGAGAAGGTGGGTGCGCTCAACTCAACAGACCTTGCTGTTTTGCGTCGTGCATTAGAGGGCGACAACACTTATAGCTTGGGAGCTATTGTGGCTCGTTGCCTCCACATTAATAAATCCAAGGGTAAAATTCATGGTGGGATGTATGCTACTCGTTTGGCGGCTCACTTCGAGGTTGAGATACGCCCTCATGATTACCCTCTAACCAAGGTTTACCTAGACCGTGCTGCCATGGATCACCACCATTTTACTGATAATAAATCTCCTGGCATTCCTATTCCTTATAACCTGGTTTTTAGCATTAAAACTTGTGATATTATTCCACTGTCTGCTCCTACTTTGTTTGATCCTATTGCCAGGGCGGATATAGGATTATGCCTGCAGACATCATCGCCTACCGGAACGCTCAGGCTGCTGCAGAGGCAGTGGAGGAGCCTCAGCAGTGGGATCAGTGGATGCCCTCTCCTCAGTACCCCAACTACCATCCTGGCTTATGATCGACTACCAAGTTAGGCCAAAAGCCTAAGCTTGGGGGAGTACGTGTTCTCACCGACGTTACATTCATGTCCATTTCATTCCATTTGTTGGTGTTCACACTTTTTCATTGTATCATCCATGCTTAGATTTATTTTCCTTGCTTTCTTCTTGTGTGTTTGAAAAACTTTAGAAAAAACAAAAAAAATTAGTTGTAGTTAATTTACTTTCGATGCATGCTTAGCTGTAATATTAAAAAGAAAACCCAAAAATATTTCCTTGTTCTTCTTTTTGCTTGTTGGGAGCTTTCCCATGTAAATAGTTTTTCTCGTTTTTGCTTTTCCCTTTTATTTGCTTGTTCAAGAAAACCAAAAACTCCAAAAATATTTCAGTGTGTTTCTCTGAATTTATTTTCTTTTTATTTGAGTTGTAATAAGGAGAAGACCACGATGAAAATGTTGAGTGGCTCTCATATGAATAATTGTTGAACTGATAAAAAGCACATTTTACCTTGTCTTCTCCTGTTGAATAAAATGTTTGCAGACTCCAGCTTAGTCCATAGCACTCTTGCACTATTATTATTTTCACATCATTCGGTCATGAAAGTGAAAGGCAATAATGACGACATTCGATGAACTGGCCGTGGCAGAGAGAAACTGGTATGAACTCGACTTGTTCTGTTTGTGTAAATATGTTTAACCTAGTATGCATGATTCGGCCCATTATGATTAAACATGTTTGCAATGACAATTAGATATTATAGTTCCTCATGCCATGCATAAGTAGCTGGGAGTGGATAATGATTTATCTTGGATATCAACATTGCGTTAAAATGATTGTGATGTAGTATGATGATATGGTATCCTCCTCTGAATGCTTGAGTGGCTTGACTTGGCACATGTTCATGCATGTAGTTGAATCAAAACCAACATAGCCTCTATGATATTTATGTTCATGGTGTTCATATCCTACTCATGCTAGTGTCCAATGTTACTTATGCATAATGCATGTTCATGATTGTTGTTGCTCTCTAGCTGGCCGCTTCTCAATCTAATTGCTAGCCTTCGCCTGTACTGAGTGGGAACTCTGCTTATACATCAAAAACCTTGAACCTAAAGTTATTCTAGATGGGTCCACCATACCTACCTATATACGGTATTACCCTATCGTCCTAATTAAATTTGCATGTGCCACCTCTAAAATCTTCTAAAAATATCTGTTTTGTGTGTTTGGATCGTCATGGAATGACAGGAGGTAGTCGGTATCTTCCATGCTAAGCGGGTTATTCTCAGGTCGAGTGTTTATTCACTCTCCATCGCACGAGAAAATGGCGGTATTAGGGATGCCCAGTCCCAAACTACAAAATACAAAAAGAGTTAATCGCTTGAATAATCAAACAAAAACTCCCAATGGAGTCAAAACCTTTACTTTTATCGCTTGGGAACCGCCACTAGCCTGTTTAGCATGGGAGATATTGATAACTAATGGCCGTGAAGTAAATGAGAAGGGTGCACGCCTCAAAATATAATTTATCTCTGTTTTAAAAATTGAGCTCTGGCACCTTTGCAAATCATTGCTTCCCTCTATGAAGGGACTATCTATTTACTTTTATGTTGTGTCATCACCTTCTAAAACAAGCGCCAGAAACTAAGAAGAGCACAGTTATCATGATTTATGCATTGTGTGTAGCTAATATTGGGTGCATCATGACTCAATCTTTTCTACCATGAATTACAATGTTTAGTCGCTGCTTGATTTTTGGAGGTGCTCTGCATTTATATTTTGCGGTCTTAGAAAGGTCTAGCGAGATACCACTATTGTCATATTATATCATGGTTGTTTTGACAATGTGTTGCCGTTTGAGATGTCTTATTATTGCTCGCTGGCTGATTATGTCATTGATATGAGTTAATATAATCTTTAAGAGTTATTGTCGGCATGGTTAGTTATACTGTTGGCTAAAAACCTGGGAGATGTTTAAGCTTATTTATGCAAACAAGAGCAAAAGAGTTCATAAAAGTTTTTCTTTTTAATTTTCAGTTTATCAACTGAATTGCTTGAGGACAAGCAAAAGTTTAAACTTGGGGGAGTTGATACGTCTCCAACATATCTACTTTTTCTAACGCTTTTCCTCTTGTTTTCGACTCTAATTTGCATGATTTGAATGAAACTAACCCCGGACTGACGCTGTTTTCAACAGAACTATCATGGTGTTGTTTTTGTGCAGAAATAAAAGTTCTCGGAATGGAACGAAACTTTGCGATAAATTTTTATATAATAAATAAGAATTTCTGGAGCCAAGACCTACCGGAGAGGGGCACCTGGGTGGGCACAACCCACCAGGGAGCGCCCCCCTCTCCTGGCGCGCCCAGGTGGGTTGTCCCCACCTGGTGGCCCCGCATACCCTGAAACCGACGCTATAAAATCCTATTTTTCCAGAAAAAAATCAGGGAGAAAGAATAATCGCTATCCACGAGACGGAGCCGCCGTCATCTCCTGTTCCTCATCGGGAGGCCAGATCTGGAGTCCGTTTGGGGCTCCGGAGAGGGGGGTCTTCGTTCTTTGTCATCACCAACCCTTCTCCATCGCCAATTCCATGATGCTCCCCACTGGGAGTGAGTAATTCCTTCGTAGGTTCACTGGTTGGTGAGGAGTTGGATGAGATTCATCATATAACCGAGTTAGTTTTGTTAGGACTTGATCCCTAGTATCCACTATGTTCTTAGATTGATATTTCTATGACTTTGCTATGCTTAATGCTTGTCACTTTGGGCCCGGGTGCCATGATTTCAGATCTAACCTTTTTATGTTATCACCATTATATCCATGTTCTAGATCCGATCTTGCAAGTTATAGTCACCTACGACGTGTTATGATCCGGCAACCCCGGAGTGACAATAGTCGGGACCACTCCCGGTGATGACCGTAGTTTGAGGAGTTCATGTATTCACTATGTGTTAATGCTTTGTTCCGACTCTCTATTAAAAGGAGGCCTTAATATCCCTTAGTTTCCAATATGGACCCCGCTGCCACGGGAGGGTAGGACAAAAGATGTCATGCAAGTTCTTTCCATAAGCACGTATGACTATTTACGGAATACATGCCTACATTATATTGACGAACTGGAGCTAGTGTCGTATCGCCCTAGGTTATAACTGTCTCATGATAAATATCATCCAACAAGTCACCGACCCAATGCCTACGAATTTATCTTGTATTGTTCTTGCTAAGTTACTACTGCTATCATCACTGTTACACTTGCTACCAAATTACTGCCATCACTGTTACCGGTACCGTTGTTGCTGCTACTCTACTATTATCAAAACTATCATACTACTTTGCTACTGATCACTTTGCTGCAGATAATTAGTCTCCAGGTGTGGTTGAATTGACAACTCAGCTGCTAATACCTTCAAATATTCTTTGGCTCCCCTTGTGTCGAATCTATAAATTTGGGTTGAATACTCTACCCTCGAAATCTATTGTGATCCCCTATACTTGTGGGTTATCAAAAGTTGACTGAGAACATAATTTGTTGGTTTCTAAGAGAGTTTTTGCTTTATACTTCAATAGTGTGATGAATTATCACTTATTCATGAGAAGTCTATGATAAGAGTTCTATGATAAAATTCTTATGTTTAAGTTCGTTGTTGTTATAATAATGAACATGATGCTTCTATGTCCGTATTTTGTTTTTATCGACACATCTCTCTCTCTCTCTCTAAGCATGTGGACATGTTTTCGATTTTGGTTTTCGCTTGAGGACAAGCGAGGTCTAAGCTTGGGGGAGTTGATACGTCCATTTTGCATCATGTTTTCCTACTGTTATTTATGATGTTTTTATCCATAATAATGCTTTTTGGAGTAATTCTAATGCCTTTTCTCTCATAATATGCAAGGTATACACAAAGAGGGAGAATTCCGGCAGCTGGAAATTTGGACCTGGAAAAGCTATGTCAGGCTACCTATTCTGCACAACTCCAAACAAGCTGAAACTTCATGGGGAATTTTTATGGAATATATGAAGAATATTGGAGCAAATAAGTACCAGAGGGGGCCCATCGGGTGGGCACAACCCACCTGGGCGCGCCAGGGAGCCCAGGCGCGCCCTGGTGGGTTGTGCTCACCCAGGCCCACCTCCGGTGCCCATCTTCTGGTATATAAGTCATATTTACGTAGAAAAAATAAGGAGAGGACTTTCAGGACGGAGCACCGCCGTTTCGAGGCGGAACTTGGGCAGGAGCACTTTTGCCCTCCGGCGGAGCGATTCCGCCGGGGGAACTTCTCTCTCGGAAGGGGAAATCATCGTCATCATCATCACCAACAACTCTCCCACCTTGGGGAGGGCAATCTCCACCAACATCTTCAACAGCACCAGCTCATCTCAAACCCTAGTTCATCTCTTGTGTTCAATCTTGTTACCGGAACTATAGATTGGTGCTTGTGGGTGACTAGTAGTGTTGATTACATTTTGTAGTTGATTACTATATGGTTTATTTGGTGGAATATTATATGTTTAGATCCAATATGTTATTTAATACCCCTCTGATCTTGAGCATGATTATCGTTTGTGAGTAGTTACTTTTGTTCTTGAGGTCACGGAAGAAATCATGTTGCAAGTAATCATGTGAACTTGATATGTGTTCGATATTTTGATAGTATGTATGTTGTGATTCCCTTAGTGGTGTCATGTGAATGTCGACTACATGACACTTCACCATATTTGGGCCTAAGGGAATGCATTGTGGAGTAGCAATTAGATGATGGGTTGCGAGAGTGACAGAAACTTAAACCCGGTTTATGCGCTATTCTGTAAGGGACCGATTAAATCCAAAAGTTTAATGTTATGGTTAGAATTTATTCTTAATACTTTTCTCGTAGTTGCGGATACTTGGGGGAGGGTTAATCATAAGTAGGAGGTTTGTTCAAGTAAGAACAGCACCTAAGAACCGGTCCACCCACATATCAAATTATCAACGTAGGGAACACAAATCAAACCAACATGGTGAAAGTGACTAGATGAAAATCCTGTGTACCCTCAAGAACGCTTTGCTTATCATAAGAAACAGTTTTGGCCTGTCCTTTGCCTCAAAAGAATTGGGCTACCTTGCTGCACTTTTTCTACTATTATCGTTACTTGCTTGTTACAAATTATCTTGCTATCAAACTACTCTGCTACTTACAATTCCCGCACTTGCACACATTGTTGGGGAACGTAGCAATAATTCAAAATTTTCCTACGTGTCACCAAGATCAATCTATGGAGTCATCTAGCAACGAGGGAGGAGTGGATCTACATACCCTTGTAGATCGCGCGCGGAAGCGTTCAAGAGAACGGGGTTGATGGAGTCGTACTCGTCGTGATCCGAATCACCGATGATCCTAGCGCCGAACGGACGGCACCTCCGCGTTCAACACACGTACGGAGCAGCGACGTCTCCTCCTTCTTGATCCAGCAAGGGAGGAGGAGAGGTTGATGGAGATCCAGCAGCACGACGGCGTGGTGGTGGAAGTAGCGGGATTCCAACAGGGCTTCGCCAAGCGCTGCGGGAGGAGGGGGATGTGTCACGGGAGGGAGAGGGAGGCGCCAGGGCTTAGGTGCGGCTGCCCTCCCTTCCCCCACTATATATAGGGCCAAGGGAGAGGGGGGCGCAGCCTTGGCCCTTCCTCCAAGGAAGGGTGCGGCCAGGGAGGAGTACATCCTCCCCAAGGCACCTAGGAGGTGCCTTCCCCCTTTAGGACTCTTCCTTTCCTTATCTCTTGGCGCATGGGCCTCTTGGGGCTGGTGCCCTTGGCCCATATAGGCCAAGGCGCACACCCCTACAGCCCATGTGGCCCCCCCGGGGCAGGTGGACCCCCTTGGTGGACCCCCGGACCCCTTTCGGCACTCCCGGTACAATACCGATAATGCGCGAAACTTTTCCGGCGACCAAAACAAGACTTCCCATATATAAATCTTTACCTCCGGACCATTACGGAACTCCTCGTGACATCCGGGATCTCATCCGGGACTCCGAACAACTTTCGGGTTACCGCATACTAATATCTCTATAACCCTAGCGTCACCGAACCTTAAGTGTGTAGACCCTACGGGTTCGGGAGACATGCAGACATGACCGAGATGACTCTCCGGTCAATAACCAACAGCGGGATATGGATACCCATGTTGGCTCCCACATGTTCCACGATGATCTCATCGGATGAACCACGATGTCAAGGACTTAATCAATCCCGTATTCAATTCCCTTTGTCTAGCGGTATTGTACTTGCCCGAGATTCGATCCATCGGTATCCGATACCTTGTTCAATCTCGTTACCGGCAAGTCTCTTTACTCGTTCCGTAACACATCATCCCGTGATCAACTCCTTGATCACATTGTGCACATTATGATGATGTCCTACCGAGTGGGCCCAGAGATACCTCTCCGTTTACACGGAGTGACAAATCCCAGTCTCGATTCGTGCCAACCCAACAGACACTTTCAGAGATACCTGTAGTGTACCTTTATAGCCACCCAGTTACGTTGTGACGTTTGGCACACCCAAAGCACTCCTACGGTATCCGAGAGTTGCACAATCTCATGGTCTAAGGAAATGATACTTGACATTAGAAAAGCTTTAGCATACGAACTACATGATCTTGTGCTAGGCTTAGGATTGGGTCTTGTCCATCACATCATTCTTCTAATGATGTGATCCCGTTATCAATGACATCCAATGTCCATGGTCAGGAAACCGTAACCATCTATTGATCAACGAGCTAGTCAACTAGAGGCTTACTAGGGACATGGTGTTGTCTATGTATCCACACATGTATCTGAGTTTCCTATCAATACAATTCTAGCATGGATAATAAACGATTATCATGAACAAGGAAATATAATAATAATCAATTTATCATTGCCTCTAGGGCATATTTCTAACAGTCTCCCACTTGCACTAGAGTCAATAATCCAGTTCACATCGATATGTGATTAACACTCAAGGTCACATCCCCATGTGACTAACACCCAAAGAGTTTACTAGAGTCAATAATCTAGTTCACATCGATATGTGATTAACACTCAAGGTCACATCCCCATGTGACTAACACCCGAAGAGTTTACTAGAGTCAATAATCTAGTTCACATTACCAAGTGATTAACACTCGATGAGTTCTGGGTTTGATCATGTTATGCTTGTGAGAGATGTTATAGTCAACGGGTCTGAATCTTTCATATCCGTATGTACTTCGCAAATTTCTATGTCATCTTGTAGATGCAACTACTACGTTACATTTGGAGCTATTCCAAATAACTGTTCTACTATACGAATCCAGTTTACTACTCAGAATAATCTGGATTAGTGTCAAAGTTTGCATCGGCGTAACCCTTTACGACGAACTCTTTTACCACCTCCATAATCGAGAAAATTCCTTAGTCCACTAGTTACTAAGGATAACTTTGACCACTGTCTTGTGATCCATTCTTGGATCACTCTTGTACCCCTTGACTGACTCATGGCAAGGCACATTTCAGGTGCGGTACACAGCATAGCATACTGTAGGGCCTATGTCTTAAGCATAGGGGACGACCTTCGTCCTTTCTCTCTATTCTGCCGTGGTCGAGCTTTAAGTCTTAACTTCATACCTTACAACTCAGGCAAGAACTCCTTCTTTGACTGATCCATCTTGAACACCTTCAAGATCAAGTCAAGGTATGTGCTCATTTGAAAGTACCTTTAAGCGTTTTGATCTATCCTTATAGATCTTGATGCTCAATGTTCAAGTAGCTTAATCCAGGCTTTCCATTGAAAAACACTTTCCAAATAACCCTATATGCTTTTCAGAAATTCTACATCATTTCTGATCAACAATATGTCAACAACATATATTCATCAGAAATTCTATAGTGCTCCCACTCACTTCTTTGGAAATACAAGTTTCTCATAAACTTTGTATACACCCAAAATCTTTGATCATCTCATCATAGCATACATTCCAACTCCGAGATGCTTACTCCAGTCCTTAGAAGGATTGTTGGAGCTTTGCATACTTATTAGCATCTTTCAGGATTGACAAAACCTTCCGGTTGTATCACATACAACCTTTCCTCAAGAAAATCGTCGAGGAAACAATGTTTTGACATCCTATCTGCAAGATTTCATAAATAATGCAGTAATCGCTAATATAATTCCAACAGACTCTTGGCATCGCTACGAGTGAGAAAGTCTCATCATAGTCAACTCCTTGAACTTGTCGGAAAAGAATCTTAACGACAAGTCGAGCTTTCTTAATGGTGATACTTACCATCATTGTCTGTCTTCCTTTTAAAATCTATCTGTACTCAATAGCCTTACGACTATCGAGCCGTTCTGCCAAAGTCTACACTTTGTTTTCATACATGGATCCTCTCTCGGATTTTATGGCCTCGAGCCATTTTGGAATCCAGGCCCACCATCGCTTCTCCATAGCTCGTAGGTTCATTGTTGTCTAGCAACATGACTTTCAAGACAGGATTACGTACCACTCTGAAGTAGTACGCATCCTTGTCATCCCACGAGGTTTGGTAGTGACTTGATCTGAAGTTTCATAAGCTTCCACTTCAATTGGTGTAGGTGCCACAGGAACAACTCCCGTGCCCTGCCACACACTAGTTGAAGAGACGGTTCAATAACCTCATCAAGTCTCCACCATCCTCCCACTCAATTCTTTCGAGAGAAACTTTTCCTCGAGAAAGGACCCGATTCTTGAAACAATCCCTTATTGCTTTCGGATCTGAGACAGGAGGTATACCCAACTGTTTTGGGTGTCCTATGAAGATGCATTTATCCGCTTTGGGTTCGAGCTTATCAGCCTGAAACTTTTTCACATAAGCGTCGCAGCCCCAAACTTCTAAGAAATGATAGCTTAGGTTTCTCTAAACCATAGTTCATATGGTGTCATCTCATCGGAATTACGTGGTGCCCTATTTAAAGTGAATGTGGTTGTCTCTAATGCCTAACCCATAAACTATCGTGGTAATTCGATAAGAGACATCATGGTATGCATCATATCCAATAGGGTGCAGTTATGATGTTCGGACACACCATCACACTATGGTGTTCCAGGCTGTATTAGCTGTGAAACAATTTCCACAATGTCTTAATTCTGTGCCAAACTCGTAATTCAGATATTCATCTCTATGATCATATCATAGATATTTTATCCTCTTGTCACAACGATCTTTCAACTTCACCCTGAAATTACTTGAACCTTTCAATAATTCAGACTCGTGATTCATCAAGTAAATATACTCAACATCTACTCAAATCATCTGTGAAGTAAGAACATAACGATATCCACTACATGCCTCAGCACTCATTGGATTGCACACATCAAAATGTATTACTTCCAACAAGTTGCTTTCTAGTTCCATTTTACTGAAAACGAGGCTTTCAGTCATCTTGCCCATGTGGTATGATTTGCATGTCTCAAGTGATTCAAAATCAAGTGAGTCCAAACGGTCCATTTGCATGGAGTTTCTTCATGCATATACACCAATAGACATGGTTCGCATGTCTCAAACCTTTCAAAACAAGTGAGCCCAAAGATCCATCAACATGGAGCTTCTTCATGCGTTTTATACCGATATGACTTACGTGGCAGTGCCACAAGTAGGTGGTACTATCATTAATATCTTTTGGCATGAACATGTGTATCACTACGATCGAGATTCAATAAACCATTCATTTCAGGTGTAAGACCATTGAAGGTATTATTCAAATAAACAGAGTAACCATTATTCTCTTTAAATGAATAACCGTATTGCGATAGACATAATCCAATCATGTCTATGCTCAACGCAAACACCAATCTCGATGGTAGAGGGAGTGTACGATATTTGATCAACCTTGGAAATACTTCCAACACATATCGTCATCTCACCTTTAGCTAGTCTCCGTTTATTCCGTAGCTTTTATTTCGAGTTACTAACACTTAGCAACCGAACCGGTATCTAATACCCTGGTGCTACTAGGAGTACTAGTAAAGTACACATTAACATAATACATCCAATATACTTCTATCGACCTTGCCAGCCTTCTCATCTACCAAGTATCTAGGGTAATTCTGCTCTAGTGGTTGTTCCCCTTATTACAGAAGCACTTAGTCTCGGGTTTGGGTTCAACCTTGGGTTTCTTCACTAGAGCAGCAGCTGATTTGCCGTTTCATGAAGCATCCCTTTTTGCCCTTGCCCTTCTTGAAACTAGTGGTTTCACCAACCATCAACAATTGATGCTCCTTCTTGATCTCTACTTTGTGGTGTCAAACATCGCGAATATCTCAAGGATCATCATATATGTCCCTGATATATTATAGTTCATCACGAAGCTCAAGCAGCTTGGTGGTAATGACTTCGGAGAACCATCATTATTTCATCTGGAAGATCAACTCCCACTCGATTCAAGCGATTATTGTACTCAGACAATCTGAGCACAAGTTCAACAATTGAGCTTTTCTCCCTTAGTTTGCAGGCTAAGAAAATCGTCGGAGGTCTTATACCTCTTGACGTGGGCACGAGCCTGAAATCCCAATTTCAGCCCTCGGAACATCTCATATGTTCTGCGATGTTTCAAAAACGTCTTTGGTGCCTCAATTCTAAACTATTTAGCATTACGCACTGAACTATCATGTAGTCATCAAAATGTGTATGTCAGATGTTCGCAACATCCACAGACGACGTTCGAGGTTCAGCACACTGAGCGGTGCATTAAGGACATAAGCCTTCTATGAAGCAATGAGGACAATCCTCAGTTTACGGACCTAGTCCGCATAATTGCTACTATCAACTTTCAACTAAATTTTCTCTAGGAACATATCTAAATAGTAGAACTGAAGAGCGAGTTACGACATAATTTGCGAAGACCTTTTGACTATGTTCAGGATAATTAAGTTCATCTTGTGAACTCCCACTCATATAGACATCCCTCTAGTCATCTAAGTGATTACATGATCCGAGTCAACTAGGCCGTGTCCGATCATCACGTGAGACGGACTAGTCAACATCGGTGAACATCTTCATGTTGATCGTATCTTCTATACGACTCATGCTCGACCTTTCGGTCTCTTGTGTTCCGAGGCCATGTCTGTACATGCTAGGCTCGTCAAGTTAACCTAAGTGTTTCGCATGTGTTCCGAGGCCATGTCTGTACATGCTAGGCTCGTCAACACCCGTTGTATTCGAACGTAAGAATCTATCACACCCGATCATCACGTGGTGCTTCGAAACGACGAACTTTCGCAACGGTGCACAGTTAGGGGGAACACTTTCTTGAAATTTTAATGAGGGGTCATCTTATTTACTACCGTCGTTCTAAGCAAATAAGATGTATAAACATGATAAACATCACATGCAATCAAATAGTGACATGATATGGCCATCATCACTTTGCTCCTCTTGATCTCCATCTTCGGGGCTCCATGATCATCATCGTCACCGGCATGACACCATGATCTCCATCATCATGATCTCCATCATCGTGTCTCCATGAAGTTGTCTCGCCAACTTATTACTTCTACTACTATGGCTACCGGTTAGCAATAAAGTAAAGTAATTACATGACGTTTATGTTGACACGCAGGTCATAAATAAATTAAGACAACTCCTACGGCTCCTGCCGGTTGTCATACTCATCGACATGCAAGTCGTGATTCCTATTACAAGAACATGATCAATCTCATACATCACATATCATTCATCACATTCTTCTTGGCCATATCACATCACATAGCATACCCTGCAAAAACAAGTTAGACGTCCTCTAATTGTTGTTTGCATGTTTTACGTGGCTGCTATGGGTTTCTAGCAAGAACGTTTCTTACCTACGCAAAAACCACAACGTGATATGCCAATTGCTATTTACCCTTCATAAGGACCCTTTTCATCGAATCCGATCCGACTAAAGTGGGAGAGACAGACACCCGCTAGCCACCTTATGCAACTAGTGCATGTCAGTCGGTGGAACCAGTCTCACGTAAGAGTACGTGTAAGGTCGGTCCGGGCCGCTTCATCCCACAATGCCACCGAATCAAGATTGGACTAGTAACGGTAAGCATATTGAACAAAATCAACGCCCACAACTACTTTGTGTTCTACTCGTGCATAGAAACTACGCATAGACCTAGCTCATGATGCCACTGTTGGGGAACGTAGCAATAATTCAAAATTTTCCTATGTGTCACCAAGATCAATCTATGGAGTCATCTAGCAATGAGGGAGGAGTGGATCTACATACCCTTGTAGATCGCGCGCGGAAGCGTTCAAGAGAACGGGGTTGATGGAGTCGTACTCGTCGTGATCCAAATCACCGATGATCCTAGCGCCGAACGGACGGCACCTCCGCGTTCAACACACGTATGGAGCAGCGACGTCTCCTCCTTCTTGATCCAGCAAGGGGGGAGAAGAGGTTGATGGAGATCCAGCAGCACGATGGTGTGGTGGTGGAAGTAGCGGGATTCCAACAGGGCTTCGCCAAGCGCTGCGGGAGGAGGGAGATGTGTCACGGGAGGGAGAGGGAGGCGCCAGGGCTTAGGTGCGGCTGCCCTCCCTTCCCCCACTATATATAGGGCCAAGGGAGAGGGGGGGCGCAGCCTTGGCCCTTCCTCCAAGGAAGGGTGCGGCCAGGGAGGAGTCCATCCTCCCCAAGGCACCTAGGAGGTGCCTTCCCCCTTTAGGACTCTTCCTTTCCTTATCTCTTGGCGCATGGGCCTCTTGGGGCTGGTGCCTTTGGCCCATATAGGCCAAGGCGCACACCCCTACAGACCATGTGGCCCCCCGGGGCAGGTGGACCCCCTTGGTGGACCCCCGGACCACTTTCGGCACTCCTGGTACAATACCGATAATGCGCGAAACTTTTCCGGCGACCAAAACAAGACTTCCCATATATAAATCTTTACCTCCGGACCATTCCGGAACTCCTCGTGACGTCTGGGATCTCATCCGGGACTCCGAACAACTTTCGGGTTACCGCATACTAATATCTCTATAACCCTAGCGTCACCGAACCTTAAGTGTGTAGACCCTACGGGTTCGGGAGACATGCAGACATGACCGAGATGACTCTCCGGTCAATAACCAACAGCGGGATCTGGATACCCATGTTGGCTCCCACATGTTCCACGATGATCTCATCGGATGAACCACGATGTCAAGGACTTAATCAATCCCGTATTCAATTCCCTTTGTCTAGCGGTATTGTACTTGCCCGAGATTCGATCGTCGGTATCCGATACCTTGTTCCCAGAGATACCTCTCCGTTTACACGGAGTGACAAATCCCAGTCTCGATTCGTGCCAACCCAACAGACACTTTCGAAGATACCTGTAGTGTACCTTTATAGCCACCCAGTTACGTTATGACGTTTGGCACACCCAAAGCACTCCTACGGTATCCGAGAGTTGCACAATCTCAGGTCTAAGGAAATGATACTTGACATTAGAAAAGCTTTAGCATACGAACTACATGATCTTGTGCTAGGCTTAGGATTGGGTCTTGTCCATCACATCATTCTTCTAATGATGTGATCCCGTTATCAATGACATCCAATGTCCATGGTCAGGAAACCGTAACCATCTATTGATCAACGAGCTAGTCAACTAGAGGCTTACTAGGGACATGGTGTTGTCTATGTATCCACACATGTATCTGAGTTTCCTATCAATACAATTCTAGCATGGATAATAAACGATTATCATGAACAAGGAAATATAATAATAATCAATTTATCATTGCCTCTAGGGCATATTTCCAACACACATTACCTTGCTGGAAACCACTTGTCATTTGCTTCTGCTCCTTGTTGGGTTCGACACTCTTACTTATCGAAAAGAGCTACAATTGATCCCCTATACTTGTGGGTCATCAACATTAGGTCACCAAATCACATAACTCATATAATACTATATCGTCAACGAACGTTAAGCGTGCGGACCCTACGGGTTCGAGAACTATGTAGACATGACCGAGACACCTCTCCGGTCAATAACCAATAACGGAACCTGGATGCTCATATTGGTCCTACATATTCTACGAAGATCTTTATCAGTTGAACCGTAATGACAACATACGCAATTCCCTTTGTCCATCGGTATGTTACTTGCCCGAGATTTGATCGTCGGTATCTTCATACCTACTTCAATCTCGTTACGGGCAAGTCTTTTTACTTATTCCATAATACATCATCCTGCAACTAACTCATTAGTCACTTTGCTTGCAAGGCTTCTTATGATGTGTATTACCGAGAGGGCCCAGAGATACCTCTTCGATACTCGGAGTGACAAATCCTAACATCGATCTATGCCAACTCAACAAACACCTTCGAAGATACCTGTAGAACATCTTTATAATCATCCAGTTATGTTATGACGTTTGATAGCACACAGGGCATTCCTTCGGTATCCGAGAGTTGCATAATCTCATAGTCGAAGGAATATGTATTTGACATGAAGAAAGCAATAGCAATAAAACTGAACAATCAATATGCTATGCTAATGGATAGGTCTTGTCCATCACATCATTCTCCTAATGATGTGATCATGTTCATCAAATGACAACACATGTCTACGGTTAGGAAACTTAACCATCTTTGATTAACGAGCTAGTCTAGTAGAGGCTTACTAGGGACACAGTGTTTTGTCTATGTATCCACACATGTATCAAGTTTCCGGTTAATACAATTCTAGCATGAATAATAAACATTTATCATGATATAAGGAAATATAAAATAACAACTTTATTATTGCCTCTAGGGCATATTTCCTTCAAGCGTATCAAAAGCTTTGGAGATGTCTAACTTAAGGAACACGCCGGCTTCCTTCCTTCCATGAATCTTCCTCGCAACTTGGCAAACAAGCAGAAAGTTGTCATGCAGATTTCGGCCAAGAATGAACACCGACTTGTTAGCAGCAACTACTTCCTTCATCCTCCTTCTGGCCCGGATAGCAAGCATCTTGGCGAAGATTTTCGCAGCACCGTGAGTTAAGCTGATGGGCCGGAAATCCCCCACTACTTCAGCGTCCGGTTTCTTTGGGATCAACACAATATGGGCTCTGTTAAGCTTGGCAAATCCCCGGCCGTCACCAACGTATAACTTCATCAAGACAACAATGACATCCTATTTGATAATGGGCCAAGCACGCTGGTAGAAAGCACCAATGAATCCATCTGGCGCCGGGGCTCGATCAGGTGGCAGCTCCTTGACGGCGTTCCATATCTCGTCTTCGGTGAAAATACCATCCAACCCCTGCAGATCACAGCCCAGAATGTTCAAGAACTCCAAGTCCACTGTCTCCTCCCTGGCGTTGGCTGTGCCCAACAGCTCCTCATAGGCCGAGGTGAAAATTTCAGCCATGCGATCATGCTCAGTGGCAATCTCATCGTCCTTTCTGACCTTGAAGATGTAGTTTTTCGCTCACCTCCCATTCGCCGCCAATTGAAAGAGTTTGGTGTTGGCGTCACCTTTCTTCAACCATCTCAATCTAGACCTTTGTCTGGCTATCGTGCGCTCGAGGGAAGCCAATCCCAGAACATTCATCTTAAGCATTCCTCCGAGCTCAAGGGTCTCACGTCCTGTGCACGATCAAGCTTGATCCATCGTCCTTTCTGACCTTGAAGATGTAGTTTTTCGCTCACCTCCCATTCGCCACCAATTGAAAGAGTTTGGTGTTGGCGTCACCTTCCTTCAACCACCTCAATCTAGACCTCTGTCTGGCTATCGTGCGCTCGAGGGAAGCCAATCCCAGAACATTGATCTTAAGCATTCCTCCGAGCTCAAGGGTCTCACGTCCTGTGCACGAGAAGCTTGAGGATCACGTAGTTTGCCACGGCAATCATCAGCTTAGTATTGCCAACTTTCCTTTACTCATTGTACTCTGAAACTGCAATCCTTCAGCCACATTTCATTTCACGGGTGGCTGTGTAGCACTACTAGAGACCAAGTTGTGATGACAAATTGGCAATATTGCCCGGCATGTCCTCAGCTGCCATTTATGCTCATGTGCTCAGCATCTGATAATAAACTCAGTGATGGCATTGGCACCTGACATTGCAAATGGCCTGGGGTTTGTATAACACATCCAACCAAACCACAGATGATAAAATAAAATAAAAACCAGCTTTCTCCCCAAGACCCGACGACAGTCCTCAGGGGATCGGTCAAACAAGAGAGCATTACATTAATCAACCGCAGATTCACATTAAAATACATCCGGTACTCTGTTAAGGAGGGCTACCCAACGAAATCAGACCAGAAAATTGGTCAATAGTACAGCAATGAGAAGAAAAATAAAAACACAATCCCGCGACAAGCACATGAAAAGCTCTCACGACAATAGTACATGAAAATAGAAAAATACGAGAACCGGGAAGGAAGGTCAGGTCAGGCTTGCGTCAAACAAGCTGAGCGCTACAAATGCCTTCCTCCTTTTAACCCTATATACTAGTTGTAGTACATGAGCTGCTGCGCCGACGTCTGGTTCGGGTAGCCGTCGTACAGGGCCTGGGAGCCAGCAGCGAGTAGCCCTGCGGATACCTGGCCCGCGAGGCCGTGCTGGCCAGCAATCTGCCCTGCCGCCGCCTGGCTCAAGGCAAGCTGCCTCTGATAGGCTAGAAGTTCGGCTGCTGTGAAGCCTTGCGGCACACCAGCCATTGCTACGGGTTGATATGAAGCAATCGGGGGCGGCAGCGGCTTAGAAGATGTCCCGGGCGGGGTTGGTTTGTTGCCCCATGAGCACTACAAGGTAACACAGGAACAGATGATGAAATTGCATGAACAATTGTGTCAAGAATAAAGAGGGCACAAAAGCAAAATAAATAATTGCTCTGGAGGTTACCTTGATTGGTTTGCCGCGAACAACCAATCCATTGGCCATCTGAATAGCTAACGCTGCTTCACCATGGGTACTGTACCTTATAAATCCAAACCCTTTTTCCTGTTGAACACGAACCTCCTCAATAGCCCCGACCCCTAAGTTGTAGAAATGGCGGTGAAGCTCATCCCGATTAACCTGACCAGTTAAGGAAAAGGATAAATTAAAGGTCAGCCTATCCTAAAATTTTCAGCTGACAAGAAAAAACCAGAGAAGTAACTCCATAAATGACATGGGAAGGAAACGGCGCTAGCAGAAACTTGTTTTTACTGTTTTACCTCATGTCCAAGGTTGCCAACGTAAACCGTTGTGAAATCAGGGTTGTTCTCTGGATTTTCTTTGCTTCCTGTATCCTGATTTGCCTCCATTGCTACAGAAGAAAGATGGACAGAGGCAAAATCAGCAGCTATTTTACTGGCTAAAATCATTATTATTCAAAACACGGCCAGGTGATTCCTTTCATAACATTCGTTGAGCTTAACATGAGAACAAATCTACCGTTGAACTAAAAATACTTGTCATTATAGACACCTGACCTGCATTACTGGAACCACCATTTGTTAGTACAACTGCATTATGATTGTCCGTTTCTTGTTTCTCTTCTGCGTTGGTCTTTGTTGCCCAGTTGCACCTTATTTGTCTACTGCCAAGCCATTTACCTGTTGCAAACATTAGTTTGCAAGACTTAGACGGTTCGAATATCAAAATATCAGTAGAAAATAGAAAGAAAAATGTAATCAGCTGTAAGTTCCAACACTGGCATACCAGTCATTTCAGTTATAGCAGTTTCAGCTTCCTGCACCAAGAAACAACATAGTATTGGGTGACACACTGATAGAGGTAAAACACTAGGGTCTAGCTTGAAATTGTAAGTGTAGGACTGATCAAAATACCAGTCTCCATTTCTCAAAGAAGTTAGATATGCTCTAGTGAGTTTACTTTTTTTTTTTTTTTGACATGCTGGAGAGTTTAGTTGTTACTAAAGGAAGCTTCATTCAGTCATCAAACATCATGTTCATCTTAGACTAAATGCAAAATTGATACTACAGTTTGAATTTTGATTGGGTGATGCAAGGAGACAGGCAAATTTCAAATTTTCAATACCAGAGAAATAATTTGATTAATAGGAAAAAAATGTAACATATAAAAATGGTTTGCTAAACATGAGAACTAAACAAGAAATATACTCCATCAGTATCAAATAGCTCAAACCAGACTATTAGGTAGTAGATATTAAGGTGGGTATTAGACTCATGCGATCAAAATGGTAAGACTACTGGAAAATGCAAAAGAGAAATGGTCTTAGTTGTTCATACCTGCTGATTACGGAAGGAGACAAAGCCATAACCTCTGGAGCGTCCAGTTTTATTATCCCACATGACTCGAGCATCACTGATCATAAATGGCAGGCATGAACAACTGAAAAGCTGCAGCGAAACAGTAGTAGAAATAAAGGGGAACTAAAAACTTACGAGCAAGAAGGATATGCTGAGAAACAGGCATAAAGAGTTGCATCATTCACTTCAGAACTTAAATCACCAACAAAAATATGGAAATGCCCTGGAATAATTCAATGGGCACGGTTAACCAAACAAAGGTTAATTAGAAAAGGAAAACAAGACACGAGAAGGTTTAAAGTATCTCACCAGATGTATCCTCCCTTTGTGTACTTGCATACGCCCAGTTCACCTTGATTGCTTGACCGTATCTGGGCGAAATAATTCAAAATGAACAGCATTAGAAGTTGATTCGGGACTCCAGAATCTTTGTTGCTGAAATTAGTTAAATATACCAGAACTTACATGTGACGCCCATGAAGGGTCATTATTGCAAGAGCTGCTGACCTCCGATCATAGTAGTCAACAAACCCAAAGGAAGACTGCAGAGAACAAGAGATAATCCTTGTCAAACAGATGAAAATTGACTGACAACAGTGGGCTTTTTGCCTATTTAGCAACATGTTCAGTAGCATACCAAAAGAACCAGTATATATTTTCAAGAAAATACAAAGGCATTGTGTCTTGATGCATTCACAGAAAAGTAATTATATGTACAAGCCTAGGCAAATTTCCCTACACACACTACAAGGATAAATCCCTCCGATCCGGATTAATTTACACAGCCTCTATACAACATTGTATAGAGGTTGTGTCAATTAATTCGAGTTGGAGTGATGAATAAGCATGTTCACCGTAGCGCTGGGCATAAAAACCGACAAACCGAACGCCGAACCGATACCTATACCAAATAAATCGAAATTTCGTTTTTTATCCTTGGTGCAAGAAAATTCAGTTTTTGCATTCACTAACCATATTAAGTTCGGCCTTCAGTATACATATCGGTAAAACCGAGAAATACCGAACTATACACGAGAAAGCCTGAACAAACGACCGAAGCTTTGGGACACGTCGCTGACTCGTTCGCATGTGACCACTAGTCGCTCCCATGACCAATGGGTCCAAGGCCCAAGCCCAATAATGTGTAGTTCTCTGTGAGCTAGCTGAGCGTGAAACGCTGCAGTCGATGCTGGCAAACTGGCAGGTCGTAGCCTCTCTTTTAGTCCCACCTTGCCTGGCTAAGTGGGAAGGGAGTAGATAGCTCAGCTATATAAGAGGGCTGGGAGATAACGCTACGTTACAAATCCAAAGAGAAGTATTATTCGGTTAAACTGAAAACCGAACCGAAATTCCCGGTTAACCGAATTTTCAGTTTCATGTTCCAGGTAGCTATTTTTGGTTAGCATTCTCATTAACCGAATTAAAAATTAAATCAAACGGTACTAACCGAATTTTCGGTTTCTACCGAACACCCAGGCCTGGTTCACGGCAAGTAGGGTACAGGGCAGCAATGGGCTAAAACGTTAAAAATGTTGGGATGTCAAGACATCGGCGTTCTTTAATTCTTTATCAAACCTATGGTTCAGTACAAGAGGTGCATGAACAAAATCCATCAAGGTAATTGGAAGGCGAAATCCCTTTAAAGCAATGAATTTTCATGTGATTTTGCTAGTATAATTGCACATTACAGGTGTAGAAGTGCACCTTTTCTTTCCGGATGAGCTTGCATCTTTCCACAGGACCAGAGCCCTGGAAAACTTCAATCAGAAGGCTCTCAGTGACATTAGGGTGTACGTTTCCTACATACCTAGTTGTCACGACATCACAAATCAGATCAGAGTCAGAAAACAATCGATAAAAAAATCAAGATAGATAGCATGCAGCCATATTTAATGATGATTTAATAATAACTAAACAATAAAATAAATTAGCAACAGATTAAATGGTAAATTATGCTGATTTAAATTTTACCATGGGTTGTTATGATATTCATTTGAAAAATTCATCTTAGAATTCCACATTGATTTTAAAATTAAACCACGATTTGCATGACTAAAGGGAAAAGGACTAAGCTAAAAATCATATGGAGGTGAAAACACGAAAGAACACCGAAAGCACTCACACACTGCGACATGTGGATGGATCAAACCCAGGTGGGAGATTGCCATTTGAAACAGGCTCCATCTGCAAAATGTAAAAATAAAAAAAATAAAAAGAAGATACATGCTGATGCCGAAACTAGTTGAGGAGCAAAGAGAAATAAATAACATATAAAAGATGATAAAATTAAAATCAATGTAATAGGAACAAAATCCCAGTTCTCCAAAGTCGTGTTTTACGCCATTATAATAATGACTCAAATGTTGTGTTACATCCAAACATCTCTCTCTCACACACCCTATGTTTCAACTGTCTGCTAGACCTATGTGCTGTGCATATGCACCATTGATCTCACATCGATTTAACAACCCGTGAGCAACAATCAATGTATCATGAATAGGCCAATGCAATTGACAAGATTTGTACAGATGGTGACAGCAGTAGCCCTTGCTCTTAAGAGTACAAGAGACACAGAAAGCAATTTTAATTTAAAACATGGCGTTCATTGTGTTGCAAAAATCATGACTCAAAGCATACAACAATTTTCAAGGTTCATACCAAGATCGACATGCAATACAGCTATCACACGTGCATACAAATAACCGATGTGAAGCATATCCTGAACAGATAACGAGGCAAGGAGCATATGAAAACAAAAACAAGTAAATGTAATTGCCTCGCATCTACCCAGCCAATGTGCTTCGAATACCAATAACAATGGAGCAATGTTCCAACCAACCGGAGCACAACAAGACATGCGCCACCATGCAAATGCAACACAGATGGAAATAGCAGCTGCTCCATTCCACGGAAGAAACTTCAGCTATCAAGCCAAAAGTCGCTAAAGAACAACATACACCTACCCCCAACAACTTCAGGGAAAAGGGGGGGAACGCACCACCAAGCAAACAACAATCTTCCGCGCTCACAGACAGATCGGCGTGCATTGCTGCGCCCGAATGCACGAGTAAACAAATAGATCAGGAACCGAGGAAATAGAGGGCGACCTGAGTCATGGCCGCGGCGGCGGCGGCGGCGAGGACACCGGACTGATACTGCTGCTGCTGCAGCGCCTGCTGCATCAGGAGAGCCTGCTGCTGTTGCTGCTGCTGCTGCCGGAGCCTCTGCTGCTGCTGCTGTTGCTGCTGGCTCGCGCCGGCGCCATTCATCTCCTCTGACTCCGACCAGATCGAAACACCGGGGGACCGAGGGCCCGCGCGAACCGATCGACGGATCGGCGGATTGGATCCAACAGATCAATAGATTTGGTGGCGAATTTCTCGCGGCGGATCGAGCAGGGGAACGGAGGAAGAGGAGGTGAGATTTTTCCTCGTATTTTCTCTCTCTCGCTCGCTCGCTCTCTCTCTCCTCTTTTTTCTCCCTCTGTTTTCTCCTCGTCGGACTCCAATGGAGATTAGGGAGGGTGGAGGGGCAGTACGGGGATTTTGCCTATCCGGGGGAGATGACGTGGAGTTTTCTGTGTGGCTCCCCAATCCCATGGCTCAGTGACAGGTGGACCCGGTGATCCTGCCTCCAACTGTGCTTGCTAGGATTTGGGTCGGTTTTTCAAATATAAACAGGGATATGATCATATGATAATGGTTGTTGTGTCTGTTTTGTGAAACGGATCGGATAGTGCTTTTTTAACAAAGTACAATGCAAGCGTTTATATACACGCGCATACACTCATCCCTATGAACGTACACATGCACACTTTATTCCTATGAGCATTTTTAAAAGACTGAGTCGGTATATCATCTTGAAATTTACGAAGTCACCGTAGGCATTCCGTCGTCGACGGAAACGTCAATATCACAGTCTTTCTAACCATCCAATCACAGGTTGGTTCGCGATCGGATAGTGCTCTTATTATTTCCATTTCCATATTTTCAAAATGAATACGGATGTGAATATGGGTGTTATCAGATACGAATGTCAATCGGGTGCTACTCGAATACGGATACATATCAGATGTTTACTCGATTCGGAATGGATACGAATAATAGCGACATGTTGCTTAAGAAAATTAGTCGATAGCTATTTGACATGAAATAATCAACCTAAGACATGCAATAAGTCAAGGATAAATATATTTATGATCAATACCACTATAATGCATAATAATTTCTAAGTATAATCATAAAAAGGGTACAATTTGACCACTTATTTGGCTTTTATGTTGGATAATTGACATACTGGGGCTTGAATTTTGAAAGTTACCTCCCATACTCTGATTCGGATATGGATATATCTATTTCCATATGCATCTTTGTGTCAAAATCTCACACCATATTTATTTTTAATCCTTTAAATAAATTCATATGCAGATAATTTCCATTTCCATTTTAGTTCGGATGCGGATGTTTCGGATACGAATAGGCATTTTCTTGAATACAAATATACGATATTTTGAATTATCCACTACCAGATTCCACCCCCCCCCCCTAGTTTTGCCCAAATATCATGCATAATTTGGGCTCTCACATCATATGTTGAAATTTTCAAAAAAAAACATCACATGTTGAGAACTTGAGATTTGTACTATGTAGAATTACCCTGGTTTCACTATAGGTTGATCAAATGTGGTGTTATGGGTCCATTTGTCATGCATGATTTAAAAGGATTTTACTCCCTCCGATCCGAATTAATTGACGCAACCTCTATATACAACAGGGTTGAACAAATAATGTGCTTCTTACAATAAATTAGTTGCAGAAGTAATAAGTAATGTGTATTGTAGATATATACTGAAGTTAATTTTCTCATGGAACCAATGAAAGCTTATGGAAGAATAGTTGAGATTGTGGTGTAGGAAGTTATCACTACTAGGAGAAAGCCTACTAGCAGCGCTGGAAATACCTACAGCGGTAGCGTTGGGTCCAGCGCTACTGTTAACGCGCTACAGCTAAGTTGTAGCAGCAGCGCTGCTCGGACCAGCGCTACTAATAAGTATGGTTAGCAGTAGAGTTGCTCCAACTAGCGCTCCAGCTAATTATCTGTAGCGTTGCACTATAGCAAATGTTGTTGCTAAACCAGCGTTGTCGCTAGACGCCTACCAGCGCTACTGCTAATATTGTTGCTTTTATATTTTTATTTCCCCTCTACGTATTTGTGATATATTTGTGCATGCTCTATATAGTAGTTTCATCATAGCATAACAAACATACATTATTCTCATCATATCATACACATAGAGTAGTCTCGTCACACCATCATCATCATCATCATCCAGCACAAATATCATCACAACTTGAAAATAGAAATACACAAGTCATGTCATGTCTCGAATAAATGCAACTGCATGGTCATGGCACACACACAAGTTTTATCATCTCTATCTAAACCATGAAGTAGAAGAGAAGAGCGATCAACATGAGCAAGAGCGCGACTATGTAGTACTTCTTGAGGCACCTGTTTCGATCCCTCTCTTGCCGGAGCGTCCGCCTCAAGTAACTATTTTCCGCTTCGGCTCTATTATCGAACCCTCTGTGGCTAGCGCCCGGGTACCTGTCCACCTGGGCCTGAGCGTCTGGCCAGTGGTCGTACACTCCTGAAACCCTCCCAATGAATACGACGTAGCAGTCCTTCGCCATCTATGATCTATGTACCTGCATCGTCCGTTAATGAATTCAACGATAATATGCAACATAATGTACTTAAGAAACACAAAGAGGCATAATTAGCAAAATACAAGCAACCTATAGTAAACATAAATAACGAAGTTCCTCATACCCAAACTAATTAATTAGAGCAATCTACGCTGGTTCAGGAGGACGGTTTAATTACATCACAGAGTTTCGCTGTGCATAAATTCAAAGTTTTGCCATAGAAAGACAGTAGTGACACATTGCCATCGACAATCAGTCCTCCATGTCGGCGGTCCAATCTTCATAGTCGGGGAGAAAGCAACCGAGCTTATTGAAAGGCTTTAGGTCCAGACGCTGAGCGAGTAGCAGTGCTCGGACATCATCCCGCATGATTGGCCCATGGTAGAACATCCCTGTTAGTTCGAGGACATCCTTCATGATCACTTGGGCAAGTTCACACTGTGCGTGATAAAACTCAGCTCGGATTTGATGATCCGGTGTCCTTACTATGCTTGTGGCCCAGTTGACAATCTTGGCATCGTTGGAAGTAGTTGAGATGCGAAGGCGTTGGTTATCCCTTCTGTACTCGATCAAGTGATGCATGAGGTAGAAACCATCAGCCTTATTGGTGTACGGTTGTTGGATGCAGCAGAAGTTAGTCTTATGGCCGAAACACAGCCCATTCTTCCTGTACTTTTTCACCTTGATATATCCACCAGACAGGCTGAAGGTTAACAAGGCACTATCGAGAACACTCTTTATGTGCGTGTAATCATTTTTCTTGATGTTCTTCGATGAGTCCAAGTACATAGCATGGGAGTATTCTGGGTACAGACAGATGAGGACGGCGCCCCCCCCCTCGCTGCGCAAAATAAGTACACCTCAAATTAGCCTCCATGCTTGCAAAGGAATGATTAAAACTTACGAAAGGATATCCGTGGATGACTTACGCAGGATGATAAGGCAGGATAATTGTTTCCTTGTCCTTATTAGCGATCATGAACTCGCCGATGTACTTGCTCACATAGTCACGGTGCTCTTTGCGGACTGCTAAGAAGCTTTCGTGCATATAGTACGGGTCCGTGAGGCAGATATATTTTATGTTCTCACGCCTGATGATGTAGTTGAGATATAGCGCATACATGCGGATGAACTGGAAATCCAGCTTGGTCATGTGGAACATGTCGTAGATGTAGTCAAATCGCAGGATGAACTTATCCGCGGGTCATCTCTTGATGTACAACTTCTCGCCCGGCACCTAAGCTGCATAAAGTGGGTATCCTGGTTTTTCCGAGATGAGAAGGCTTTTCTCTCTGGCCAGCACATCTTCATGAAGTCTCCTTAGATCATTGTTCAGTATGTGCTCTAGCGCTTTTGAAGGTAGGATCGGGTGGCCAGCGACATGGAAACGCCCCCCACCTTCGACAGGTATTCTGTCTACCTCCCGAGGCTTCAGAGGCGGTTGGTTGCTTGAAGCAGCTCTGGCGCCTTTAGGGACTTTCTTGTCCGGTCTCCTCCTTTGGTTCTTGGCGGGTGGTGGTAGTGAGCCCACCATACCTTCCCTAACCACCACCCAAGTGTCGTCAGGCTAATCAGTGGACGACCCTCGGATTGTTGCTGGGTAGAGGCGGCATCTTGCTACCTCTTTTAGCACTGTGTTGGTTTTCTCCGAAGAGGAAGGGATGATGCAACAAAGCAACGTAAGTATTTCCCTCAGTTTTTGAGAACCAAGGTATCAATCCAGTAGGAGGCTACGCGCGAGTCCCTCGCACCTGCACAAAACAAATAAATCCTTGCAACCAACGCAAATAGGGGTTGTCAATCCCTATAGGGCCACTCACGAGAGTGAGATCTGATAGATATAATAAAATAATATTTTTGGTATTTTTATAATAAAGATGCAAAGTAAAATAAAGGCAAAGTAAATAACTAAGTAGTAGGAGATTGATATGATAAAGATAGACCCGGGGGCCATAAGTTTCACTAGTGGCTTCTCTCGAGAGCATAAGTATTCTACGGTGGGTGAACAAATTACTATTGAGCAATTGACAGAATGAGCATAGTTATGAGAATATCTAGGTATGATCATGTATATAGGCATCACGTCCGAGACAAAGTAGACCGACTCCTGCCTGCATCTACTACTATTACTCCACTCATCAACCGCTATCCAGCATGCATCTAGAGTATTAAGTAAAAATAGAGTAACGCCTTAAGCAAGATGACATGATGTAGAGGGATAGAATCATGCAATATGAAGAAAACCCCATCTTGTTATCCTCGATGGCAACAATACAATACGTGTCTTGCTGCCCTTACTGTCACCGGGAAAGGACACCGCAAGATTGAACCCAAAGCTAAGCACTTCTCCCATTGCAAGAAAGATCAATCTAGTAGGCCAAACCAAACTGATAATTCGAAGAGACTTGCAAAGATAACCAATCATACATAAAAGAATTCAGAGAAGATTCAAATATTATTCATAGATAGACTTGATCATAAACCCGCAATTCATCGATCTCAACAAACACACCGCAAAAAGAAGATTACATCGAATAGATCTCCACAAGAGAGGGGAGAACATTGTATTGAGATCCAAAAAGAGAGAAGAAGCCATCTAGCTACTAACTATGGACCGTAGGTCTGAGGTAAACTACTCACACTTCATCGGAGAGGCTATGGTGTTGATGTAGAAGCCCTCCGTGATCGATGCCCCCTCCGGCGGAGCTCCGGAACAGGCCCCAAGATGGGATCTCGTGGATACAGAAAGTTGCGGCGGTGGAATTAGGGGTTTGGCTCCATTTCTGATCGTTTGGGGATACGTGGGTATATATAGGAGGAAGAAGTACGTCGGTGGAGCAACAGGGGGCCCACGAGGGTGGATGGCGCGCCTGGGGGGTAGGCGCACCCCCTACCTCGTGGCCTCCTGTTACGTGTCTTGACATAGGGTCCAAGTCTCCTGAGTTGTATTCGGTGAGAAAATCACGTTCCCGAAGGTTTCATTCCGTTTGATATTCCTTTTCTTCGAAACCCTAAAACAGGCAAAAAACAACAATTCTGGGCTGGCCTCTGTTTAATAGGTTAGTCCCAAAAATAATATAGAAGTGGATAATAAAGCCCAATAATGTCCAAAACAGTAGATAATATAGTATGGAGCAATCAAAAATTATAGATACATTGGCGACGTATCAAGCATCCCCAAGCTTAATTCCTACTCGTCCTCGAGTAGGTAAATGATAAAAACAGAATTTTTGATGCAGAGTGCTACTTGGCATAATTTTAATGTAATTCTTCTTAATTGTGGTATAAATATTCAGATCCGAAAGATTCAAGACAAAAGTTCATATTGATATAAAACTAATAATACTTCAAGCATACTAACAAAGCAATTATGTCTTCTCAAAATAACATGGCTAAAGAAAGTTATCCCTACAAAATCATATAGTCTGGCTATGCTCTATCCTCACCACACAAAATATTTAAATCATGCACAACCCCGATGACAAGCCAAGCAATTGTTTCATACTTTTGACATTCTCAAAAAATTTCAATCTTCACGCAATACATGAGCGTGAGCCATGGACATAGCACTATAGGTGGAATAGAGTGGTGGTTGTGGAGAAGACAAAAAGGGAGAAGATAGTCTCACATCAACTAGGCGTATCAACGGGCTATGGAGATGCCCATCAATAGATATCAATGTGAGTGAGTAGGGATTGCCATGCAACGGATGCACTAGAGCTATAAGTATATGAAAGCTCAAAAAGAAACTAAGTGGGTGTGCATCCAACTTGCTTGCTCATGAAGACCTAGGGCAATTTGAGGAAGCCCATCATTGGAATATAAAAGCCAAGTTCTATAATGAAAAATTCCCACTAGTATATGAAAGTGATAACATGAGAGACTCTCTATCATGAAGATCATGGTGCTACTTTGAAGCACAAGTATGGTAAAAGGATAGTAACATTGTCCCTTCTCTCTTTTTCTCTCGTTTTTTTATTTTTTTATTTGGTCCTTTTCTCTTTTTTATGGCCTCTTTTCTTTCTCTTTTTTTATTTGGGCTTCTTTGGCCTCTTTTATTTATTTTTCCTCCGGAGTCTCATCCCGACTTGTGGGGGAATCATAGTATCCATCATCCTTTCCTCACTGGGACAATGCTCTAATAATGATGATCATCACACTTTTATTCTTCTTACAACTCAACAATTACAACTCGATACTTAGAACAAAATATGACTCTATATGAATGCCTCCGGCGGTGTACCGGGATATGCAATATGACAATGATGGAGTGTGTCATAATAAACGGAACGGTGGAAAGTTGCATGGCAATATATCTCGGAATGGCTATGGAAATGCCATAATAGGTAGGTATGGTGGCTGTTTTGAGAAAGGTATATGGTGGGTGTATGATACCGGCGAAAGGTGCGCAGTATTAGAGAGGCTAGCAAAGGTGGAAGGGTGAGAGTGCGTATAATCCATGGACTCAACATTAGTCATAAAGAACTCATATACTTATTGCAAAAATATACAAGTTATCAAAGCAAAGTATTACGCGCATGCTCCTAGGGGGATAGATTGGTAGGAAAAGACCATCGCTCGTCCCCGACCGCCACTCATAAGAAAGGCAATCAAAAAAATAAATCATGCTCCGACTTCATCACATAACGGTTCACCATACGTGCATGCTACGGGAATCACAAGCTTCAACACAAGTATTTCTCAAATTCACAACTTCTCAACTAGCACAACTTTAATATCACCATCTTTATATCTCAAAACAATTGTCAAGTATCAAACTTATCATAGTATTCAACACACTCATAAGAGAGTTTTATTATTAATCTTACATACCAAGCATATTAGGATTTTAAGCAAATTACCATGCTATTAAGATTCTCAAAATAATCTAAGTGAATCATGAGAGATCACTAGTTTCTATAAAACAAATCCACCACCATGCTCTAAAAGATATAAGTGAAGTACTAGAGCAAAATTATATAACTCAAAAGATATAAGCGAAGCACATAGAGTATTCTAACAATTTCCAAATCATGTATGGCTCTCTAAAAAGGTGTGTACAGCAAGGATGATTGTGGTAAACTAAAAAGCAAAGACTCAAATCATACAAGACGCTCCAAGCAAAACACATATCATGTGGTAAATAAAAATATAGCTCCAAGTAAAGTTATCGATAGAAGTAGACGAAAGAGGGGATGCCTTCCGGGGCATCCCCAAGCTTTGGCTTTTAGGTGTCCTTAGATTATCTTGGGGGTGCCATGGGCATCCCAAAGCTTAGGCTCTTGCCACTCCTTGTTCCATAATCCATCAAATCTTTACCCAAAACTTGAAAACTTCACAACACAAAACTTAAACTAGAAAATCTCGTGAGCTCCATTAGCGAAAGAAAACAAAAGACCACTTCAAGGTAATGTAATGAACTCATTCTTTATTTATATGGGTGTTATACCTACTGTATTCCAACTTATCTATGGTTTATAAACTATTTTACTAGCCATAGATTCATCTAAATAGGCAAACAACACACGAAAAACAGAATCTGTCAAAAACAGAACAGTCTGTAGTAATCTGTAGCTATCGCAAGATCTGGAACCCCAAAAATTCTAAAATAAATTGCTGGACGTGAGGAATTTATCTATTAATCATCTGAAAAAATAATTAACTAAATAGCACTTTCCAAATAAAAATTGCGGTAGTTCTCGTGAGCGCTAAAGTTTCTGTTTTTTACAGCAAGTTCAACAAGACTTTCTCCAAGTCTTCCCAACGGTTCTACTTGGCACAAACACTAATTAAACATAAAAAACACAATCATAACAGAGGCTAGATAAATTATTTACTACTAAACATGGACAAAAAGTAAAGAACAAAAATAAAATTGGGTTGCCTCCCAACAAGCGCTATCGTTTAACGCCCCTAGCTAGGCATAACAAGCAAGAATAGATATAGGTATTGCCATCTTTGGTAGGCAATCCATAAGTGGCTCTCATAATAGATTCATAAGGTAATTTAATTTTCTTTCTAGGAAAGTGTTGCATGCCTTTCCTTAATGGAAATTGGAATCTAATATTTCCTTCCTTCATATCAATAGTTGCACCAATCATTCTAAGGAAAGGTCTACCAAGAATAATAGGACATGAAGGATTGTAATCTATGTCAAGAACAATAAAATCTACGGGCACATAATTCCTATTTGCAACAATAATAACATCATTAATTCTTCCCATAGGTTTCTTAATAGTGGAATCCGCAAGGTGCAAGTTTAGAGAGCAATCATCAAAATCACGGAAACCTAACAAATCACACAAAGTCTTTGGAATCGTGGAAACACTAGCACCCAAATCACATAAAGCATAGCATTCATGATCTTTAATTTTAATTTTAATAGTTGGTTCCCACTCATCATAAAGTTTTCTAGGGATAGAAACTTCCAATTCAAGTTTTTCTTCATAAGATTGCATCAAGGCATCAACGATATGTTTAGTAAACACTTTATTTTGACTATAAGCGCGAGGAGAATTTAGCACGGATTGCAACAAGGAAATACAATCAATCAAAGAGCAATTTTCATAGTTAAATTCCTTTAAATCCATAATAGTGGGTTTAGCAACATCTAGGGTTTTAATTTCTTAAATCCCACTTTTATCAAATTTAGCATCAAGATCAAAAGATTCAGAATTCTTGGAACGCCTTCTAGGTAAAGGTGGATCATATTCAGTCCCATCATTATCAAGATTCATATTGCAAAACAAAGATTTAATATGGGACACATCAATAACTTTTAGATCTTCATCATTATTTTCATAGGAACTAGAAGAACACGCTCTTACAAAGGCATCTTTCTTAGCACGCATCCCAGCGGTTCTTTATTTGCAGTCATCAATGGAAATTCTCATGGCTTTGAGAGACTCATTGATATCATGCTTAGGTGGAATAGATCTAAGTTTCAAAGAATCAACATCAAGAGAAATTCTATCAATGTTCCTAACCAAATCATCAATATTAAGCAATTTTTCTTCAATCATAGCATTAAGATTCTTTTGCGAAGTAATAAATTCTTTAATATTAGATTCAAAATCAGAGGGAATCTTATTATAATTTCCATAAGAATTGTTGTAGGAATTACCATAATTATTAGAGGGATTACTAGGATAAGGCCTAGGATTAAAATTTCCTTTATACGCATTGTTACCAAAATTGTTCCTAGCAACAAAATTCACATCCATAGATTCATTATTATTCTCAATCAAAGTAGACAAGGGCATATCATTAGGATCAGAAGAAACACTCTTATTAGGAAATAATTTCATAAGTTCATCCATCTTCCCACTCAAAACATTAATTTCTTCTATCGCATGCACCTTTTTATTAGTAGATCTTTCAGTATGCCATTGGGAATAATTAACCATAATATTATCTAGGAGTTTAGTAGCTTCTCCTAAAGTGATTTCCATAAAAGTGCCTCCCACGGCCGAATCTAAAAGATTTCTAGAATCAAAATTCAATCCGGCATAAAAAAATTGTATAATCATCCACAAATTTAAACCATGAGTAGGGCAATTACGTATCATTAATTTCATTCTCTCCCAAGCTTGTGCAACATATTCATGATCAAGTTGCTTAAAATTCATAATATCGTTTCTAAGAGAGATGATCTTAGCGGGAGGAAAGTACTTAGAGATAAAAGCATCTTTGCACTTGTTCCATGAATCAATACTATTTCTAGGCAAAGATGAAAACCAAGCTTTAGTGCGATCTCTAAGCGAAAAAGGAAATAGCTTCAATTTAACAATATCATTATCCACATCTTTCTTCTTTTGCATGTCACACAAACCAACGAAGCTATTTAGATGGTTAGCGGCATCTTCACTAGGAAGGCCGGAGAACGGATCTTTCATAACAAGATTCAGCAAAGCAACATTAATTTCACAAGATTCAGCATCGGTAAGAGGAGCAATCGGAGTGCTAATAAAATCATTGTTGTTGGTATTGGTGACACACAATTTAGTATTATCTTGAGCCATCGTGACAAGCAAGCAAACTAACACACAAGAAAACAAAAAGCAAGCGGGCAAAAAAAGGCAAATAGAGAGGGAGGATAGAGAGAGAGAGGGCGAATAAAACATCAAGGGTGAAGTGGGGAGAGAGGAAAACGAGAGGCAAATGGCAAATAATGTAATGCGGGAGATAAGGGTATGTGATGGGTACTTGGTATGTTGACTTTTGCATAGACCTCCCCGGCAACGGCGCCAGAAATCCTTCTTGCTACCTCTTTTAGCACTGCGTTGGTTTTCCCTGAAGAGGAAGGGATGATGCAGCAAAGTAGCTTAAGTATTTCCCTTAGTTTTTGAGAACCAAGGTATCAATCCAGTAGGAGGCTACGCGCGAGTCCCTCGCACCTGCACAAAACAAATAAATCCTTGCAACCAACGCAAATAGGGGTTGTCAATCCCTATAGGGCCACTCACGAGAGTGAGATCTGATAGATATGATAAAATAATATTTTTGGTATTTTTATGATAAAGATGCAAAGTAAAATAAAGGCAAAGTAAATAGTAAAGTAAATAACTAAGTAGTAGGAGATTGATATGATAAAGATAGACCCGGGGGCCATAGGTTTCACTAGTGGCTTCTCTCGAGAGCATAAGTATTGTACGGTGGGTGAACAAATTACTGTTGAGCAATTGACAGAATTGAGCATAGTTATGAGAATATCTAGGTATGATCATGTATATAGGCATCACGTCAGAGACAAGTAGACCGACTCCTGCCTGCATCTACTACTATTACTCCACTCATCGACCGCTATCCAGCATGCATCTAGAGTATTAAGTAAAAACAGAGTAATGCCTTAAGCAAGATGACATGATGTAGAGGGATAGACTCATGCAATATGAAGAAAACCCCATCTTGTTATCCTCGATGGCAACAATACAAAACGTGCCTTGCCGCCCTTACTGTCACCGGGAAAGGACACCGCAAGATTGAACCAAAGCTAAGCACTTCTCCCATTGCAAGAAAGATCAATCTAGTAGGCCAAACCAAACTGATAATTCGAAGAGACTTTCAAAGATAACCAATCATACATAAAAGAATTCAGAGAAGATTCAAATATTATTCATAGATAGACTTGATCATAAACCCACAATTCATCGGTCTCAACAAACACACCGCAAAAAGAAGATTACATCGAATAGATCTCCACAAGAGAGGGGGAGAACATTGTATTGAGATCCAAAAAGAGAGAAGAAGCCATCTAGATACTAACTATGGACCCGTAGGTCTGAGGTAAACTACTCACACTTCATCGGAGAGGCTATGGTGTTGATGTAGAAGCCCTCCGTGATCGATGCCCCCTCCGGCGGAGCTCCGGAACAGGCCCTAAGATGGGATCTCGTGGATACAGAAAGTTGCGGTGGTGGAATTCGGGTTTTGGCTCCGTTTCTGATTGTTTGGGGGTACGTGGGTATATATAGGAGGAAGAAGTACGTCGGTGGAGCAACAGGGGGCCCACGAGGGTGGAGGGCGCGCCGGGGGGGGGGGGGGGGGGGGGGTAGGCGTGCTCCCCTACCTCGTGGCCTCCTGTTATGTGTCTTGACGTAGGGTCCAAGTCTCTTGAGTTGTATTCGATGAGAAAATCACGTTCCCAAAGGTTTCATTCCGTTTGGACTCCGTTTGATATTCCTTTTCTTCGAAACCCTAAAACAGGCAAAAACATCAATTCTGGGTTGGGCCTCCGGTTAATAGGTTAGTCCCAAATATAATATAAACATGGATAATAAAACCCAATAATGTCCAAAACAGTAGATAATATAGCATGGAGCAATCAAAAATTATAGATACGTTGGAGACGTATCACATCTCCTGCGAGGATTGTATGAAGGGAGACTTTTTGCATTCTGCCTTAGGATGTTCCGGCTCCGGCAAATCAAGCAACATCAAGTCATCATCTCCACGCTCATAGCCTAAGTCATAGTCCCGAGCCATCAATCCTCTATCATCATAGGCGGTATTGATATACTTGAGAGGGTCATCCTCCTCCTCCTCCTCCATGAAATCATCAGCATTTACTTCTTCGACGGGGGCGACGTTATCTGGAACTAATGGAGGCTCTCACTCGCGCTGTCCGCTATCACCTGCCATGACAGGTGCAAGTAATTTGGTAGGTGGGGTGATGTTCACACCTTCTTGAGGAGCTGTCGTTGGTGTGATACCCGGTGCCTCGACACGAAGAAGAGTCTTCAGCCAAGGCAAGAACCAGCTCTTGCATGCGACAATCCGTTTAGGGGTCTCCTTGTCATCAACTGGTACCGGAGGAGGCAAATCCTCGAAGCCCGCTTTGACACTGGCCACATTAACCTTGAAGACGCCATCGGGCATCTCTCGGTTGTGGAACATGCGGTCCTTTGGCTTCACGATCGTTGCCTTTCCCACGGCCACCTTTTGGTCGTTGATGTCGTACAGTAGGGTGCACAGGGTATCGTCGGCCTAAGAAGACATGTCTATGACGTCAAACATCCGAAAGGCAACCGAAATGGAAGACTAGAGACATGATGGTGAAAAGGGTATGCCACTTAATTACCATGAGGGCATCGAGCTCAGCCATAGACGAAGCCCCGCCGAGATACCAGAGATGGAGGTCAGGCTGCTATGAACAGGAGCGGGACTGTTTGCGTTTGCTTGAGCAGGTGCTGGTGGTGTGATTATCACCGAATTGCTCCCGACATAGCTAGGAAGGGGAAAGTCCGCCGACCCTTTTTCTGGATTGCTCTTCGACTAATCGATAATTGCCGAAATCAAGCTGGTAATAATTGAAGATTGGAAGTGAGTCGTGACGCCATCTACCGCTTCATTGACCGTTGCATTGACTACCTCGAGCAACTCTTCTTTGGCCTCAGCTCTAGTCTTATTGACCGCAACCGCGACCTTCTGGTTGATGGTCTGTTGAGTAAGCAACCGTCTCTTCCTTCTTTCCTCTAGCTGCTCATAGTAGCACGTCTTCCATGAGGCGCCATCTCCGACGCCGTGCACATGTCCATAGGACGACGGTTTGTCCTTCGGGACCTTTTTCAGGATGTTCAGGACCCAGTTGAAAGGGGTGTCCCACTTGGGCCTCGCCGACAACTGTGACGACTCATCGCTTTCGGCTGCCTTTTGGTGCTGCTCTTTCTGCAAAAGGAACGTGGATGGTTTACTAATGTGACAAAACTTGTAGTCGAATTGATTGGAAGCTAATATAATAAGGTGGTAATATAATAATTACCAGAAGTCTCTTGAACTCCCTCGTTTTTGGGTCCGTGTAAAAGATCTTATTGACGCGGTCCCACTTGTACCGGGCCCTGATCCAGTCACGCTCCAGCGGGTCGGTGAACTCCGCCAAGGGGTATGGGATTCCGTGACTTTCATGTTCGGCGTCCTACTTGGCCCATACGCGCCTCTTCCCCTCGTATCCATGGCTTCCGAGGTGGTGGGGAGGCGTGTTCCTGGCCTGGAGCGCCTTCATTTTCTCCGACCTTTGCTTGACTTCTTCTTTAGCGCAAGTCTCCTTGAATTTTTCAAAGTCCTCTTCCTTTAGTGACAGATTGTCGGCATGAATCTTGGACTACGATTCATTCTTTGCAATCGCTTTTTTCACCCTAACTTTCCAGGCGGACAAGCCGTTGGTGAACGTCACCACTGCCTTGCTGTTTATCTTTGTCATGGCTTCGTCGTCCCATAGATGTTTGCTTTCAGCCCGGCCAGGGAACAAGAACCTATTGTGCAACTTCCTTAGGAGCATGTGCTCCATATGTGGTATCTTATTCAACTTGTTGTCGTTGATGTTGGCGGTTTCCCCGAGAATGCATCCTAGTTGATTGCCCCAACACGAGCGCGCTTCCTCCGGCGCCGTTGGCTCTAATTTCTAGGGGTGCATCTCCGTGACCATAATTTGTCCGATGCCGAGCTCGTTTGGTCTTCGTGTCCTCTTCTGCTTTGGTGCTTTACCGGCTATGACAGCATCATTGCCGGTCTCGGGGGTGGTGTCGGTGCCAGTGTCGGGGTTGGTGCCACTGCCGCCACCCTGCACCCGCAACTGGTGTTCGCCCAGGTAATCAAAATAATGATTTGCTGCCTGGAGGGGGTCTTCTTCGAGGCGACCAGAACCCTCAGCTTCGGCGTGGCTAGACATGTTTCCTATTCAACATTGTAAATAAAAGATATAATGAAGAGAAAAAAGGGGCCTATATTTGGTCGGAATGTTGATTCATTCCCCTTCCGGCAAATCCCGGACACTCCATATGTCCTAGTTTCTAGCACAAGTCATGCCGAAAATCACAGAAATTTTTGGCATGACCTTTTGCTAAAAAGTGGACATATGGAGCGCCTGAAATTTGCCGGAATGGAAATGAATCAACATTCCAGCAAAACATAGGCTGCTCATATATTCTTCGACATTCAACCAACATTGCAACATTAGATAACCCTAAACATTGCAAAATAGTGGTATTTTCAAAAACCAAAAACCTTTGCAAAATGACCTCACTAAACATTTGCTACTGTTTTTTATTTATAGCTAAAAAAGTCTAGGAAGGGAGCTACTGTTTTTTCATTTCTACACCTACTGTCTTCTATTACTAAGTAGCAACAATTCTGTTTTTAAAAACTAATTAATATTGTTTAAATTAAGCAAGATATGTATGCGTATAATATATATCAGCATCCTCATATACACTTGCTAATATTTTCTTGATAGTATCTTAACTTAATTTTTGCGGCCAAAGAAATTTCTGTAACTTTTTTCACATATGAACCCTAGAATTTTTTTTGCTAATAAAATTTTGTCCTACTAAAAATTCCTAAATTGATTCCTATTGCCTACCTAAATATTGTTGAATCCTAAACTGAACCCTAAAATTGATTCCTACTCCCTACTGATACGTCTCCATCGTATCTACTTTCCCAAACACTTTTGATCTTGTTTTCGACTCTAACTTGCATGATTTGAATGGAACAAACCTAGACTGACGCTGTTTTCAGTAGAATTGCCATGGTGTTATTTTTGTGCAGAAATAAAACTTCTCGAAATGACCCAAAATTTCACGGCGAATATTTTTGGAATATATAAAAAATACTGGCAAAAGAATCAACGTCAGGGGGCCCACATCTTGTCCACGAGGGTGGGGGCGCGCCCCCTGACTCGTGGGCCCCCTGAGGCTCCACCGACCTCAACTCCGACTCTATATATTCATGTTCGAGGAGAAAAAAATCAAAAAGAAGGATTCATCGTGTTTTAGGATACGGAGCCGCTGCCAAGCCCCAAACTCTCTCGGGAGGGCTGATCCGGTGTCCGTTCGGGGCTCCGGAGATGGGAATCCGTCGCCATCGTCATCATCAACCTTCCTCCATCACCAATTTCATGATGCTCACCGCCGCGCGTGAGTAATTCCATCGTAGGCTTGCTGGACGGTGATGGGCTGGATGAGATTTATCATGTAATTGAGTTAGTTTTGTTAGGGTTTGATCCCTAGTATCCATTATGTTCTAAGATTGATGTTGCTACGACTTTGCTATGCTTAATGCTTGTCACTAGGGCCCGAGTGCCATGATTTCAGATCTGAACCTATTATGTTTCCATGAATATATGTGAGTTCTTGATCCTATCTTGCAAGTCAATAGTCACTTACTATGTGTTATGATCCGGTAACCCCGAAGTGACAATAAACGGGACCACTCCCGGTGATGACTATAGTTTGAGGAGTTCATGTATTCACTAAGTGCTAATGCTTTGTTCCGGTACTCTATTAAAAGGAGGCCTTAATATCCCTTAGTTTCCAATAGGACCCCGCTGCCACGGGAGGGTAGGACAAAACATGTCATGCAAGTTCTTTTCCATAAGCACGTATGACTATATTCGGAATACATGCCTACATTAAATTGATGTACTGGAGCTAGTTTTGTGTCACCCTATGTTATAACTGTTGCATGAGGAATCGCATCTGACATAATTATCCATCACTGATCCAATGCCTACGAGCTTTTCACATATTGATCTTTGCTTAGTTACTTTTCCGTTGCCACTGTTACAATCACTACAAAACCAATACTGTTACTTTTGCCACCCTTACCGTTACTTCTATATTACTTTGCTACTAAATACTTTGCTGCAGATATAAAGTTTCTCAGGTGTGGTTGAATTGACAACTCAACTGTTAATACTTGAGAATATTCTTTGGCTCCCCTTGTGTCGAATCAATAAATTTGGGTTGAATACTCTACCCTTGAACATTGTTGCGATCCCCTATACTTGTGGGTTATCAAGACTATTTTCTGGCGCTGTTGCCAGGGAGCATAGCTCTATTCTTTGAGTCACTTGGGATTTATATCTGTTGATCACTATGAGCAACTCGAAAGATGAAAGAACCAAGATTTATCCCTCAACTACAAGGGGAGGTAAGGAACTGCCATCTAGCTCTGCACTTGATTCACCTTCTGTTATGAGTAAACTTGCGACACCTACTCCTGCTATTCATTCTGATATGTCAAATGTTATTGATGATGCCGCTTCTGCTATGCATGATGCTTATGATGAAACTACTTCTATGCTTGATAATACTGTGCCACTAGGTGAATTTCTCGATGAACAACTTTCTAGGGTTAGAGAGAATGAAATTATTGAATCTGATAATATTGATGAAAGTGATGATCAAGATTCTCCCCCTAGATATGAATTGCCTGTTGTGCCTGAGGGTTATGTTATGGATGAAGAAACTACTAGAGACTTTTTAGCTTGCAATGATAGATATGATCTTAAGAAACTGTTAGCTAAGCTGAAAGAAAAATCTTTGAATGCTAGAATGAAATATGACCCTGCTTTTGCTACTTCACCTATCTGTATTTCTAATAAGGATTATGATTTATCTATCGATCTTGAGTTAATTACTTTTGTTGAATCTGATCCTTTTTATGGCTATGAATCAGAAACTATTGTGGCACATCTTACTAAATTAAATGATATAGCCACCCTGTTCACTATTGATGAGAATTTCGCTATTACTTTATTCTTAAGTTGTTTCCGTTCTCATTAAAGGGTGATGCTAAAACATGGTTTAATTCTCTTGATCCTGGTTGTGTGCGTAGTCCCCAGGATATGATTTATTACTTCTCTACTAAATATTTCCCCGCTCATAAGAAACAAGCTGCCTTAAGGGAAATATATAATTTTGTGCAAATTGAAGAAGATAGTCTCCCACAAGCTTGGGGGAGGCTTCTCCGATTACTTAATGCTTTACCTGATCATCCTCTCAAGAAAAATGAAATACTTGATATCTTTTATAATGGACAACCGATGCTTCCAGAGACCACCTGGATAGTTGTGCTGGTTGTGTTTTCAGGAAAAGAACTATTGGTCAAGCTGAATTGCTATCGAATAATATGTTGAGTAATGAAAATGATTGGACACTTCCTGAACCAACTCCTAAGCCAACTCCGAAGAAAAGGGGTATTCTATTTCTCAGTCCTGAAGATATGCAAGAGGCAAAGAAATCTATGAAAGAAAAGGGTATTAAAGCTGAAGATGTTAAGAATTTACCACCTATTAAAGAAATACATGGTCTTGATAACCCGACACAGGTAGTAGAGGTAAATTCTCTCTATAGATTTGATAAGGGTGAAATCCCATCTACTAAATTTGCTAGCCAATGCTTGGATGAGTTTGATAATTTTATGGTTAAACAAGAAGACTTTAATGCTTATGTTGGTAGACAATTGAAATGCAATGCTTATATGATTGAACACTTGAGTGATTATATGTCTAGAGTTAAAGGTGAACTTAAACTTATTAGTAAACATGCTTCTATGGTTACCACTCAAGTAGAACAAGTACTTAAAGCTCAGAATGATTTGCTCAATGAATTAAATAATAAGAAAAATTAAAATGATGTTAGAGTTGTGACTAGAGGGGGTAAAATGACTCAGGAACCTTTGTATCCTGAGGGCCACCCTAAGAGAATTGAGCAAGATTCTCAGAGAACTAATGTTGATGCACCTAGTTCTTCTAAGAAGAAGAAAAGGAAAAATGATAGGACTTTGCATGCTTCTAGTGAACCTGTTGTTGACACACCTGAGAATCCCAATGATATTTCTATTTCTGATGCGGAAACACAATATGGTAATGAACATGAACCTAGTGATAATGATGGTGTTCATGTTGATGCTCAACCTAGCAATAACAATGATGTAGAGATTGAACCTGTTGTTGATCTTGATAACCCACAATCAAAGAATCAAGGTTATGATAAGAGAGACTTCATTGCTAGGAAGCACGGTAAAGAAAGAGAACCATGGGTTCAGAAACCCATGCCTTTTCCTCCTAAACCATCCAAGAAAAAGGATGATGAGGATTTTGAGCACTTTGCTGAAATGATTAGACCTATCTTTTTGCGTATGCGTTTGACTGATATGCTTAAAATGAATCCTTATGCTAAATATGTGAAAGATATTGTCACAAATAAAAGAAAGATACCGAAAGCCGAAATTTCCACCATGCTTGCTAATTATACTTTTAAGGGTGGAAAACCAAACAAACTAGGAGATCCCGGAGTATCAACTATACCATGCTCCATTAAAAGAAACTATGTTAAAACTGCCTTATATGATCTTGGAGATGGTGTTAGTGTTATGCCTCTCTCTTTATATCGTAGACTTAATTTGAATAAGTTTACACCTACTAAAATATCTTTGCAAATGGCTGATAAATCAACTGCTATACCGGTCGGTATTTGTGAGGATGTGCCTGTTGTGGTTGTAAACGTTACTATTTTAACGGACTTTGTTATTCTTGATATTCCCGAGGATGATAGTATGTCTATTATTCTTGGTAGACCCTTTTTGAATACTGCAGGGGCTGTTATTAATTGCAACAAAGGCAATGTCACTTTTCGTGTTAATGGTAATGAGCATACGGTACACTTTCCAAGGAAACAACCTCAAGTCCACAGTATTAATTCTATTAGAAAAACTTCAACGATTACTATTGGAGGTTTTGAATTTCCTCTTCCTACTGTCAAGAAAAAAAATATGATATTCTTACTATTGGGGATGTGCATATCCCCGTTGAGGTAACTTAGTGTTATTCAAAAATTCTCCGGTTTCATGCGATTCGAAAAGAGTTTGTTAACAAGACTTGATCAACCTTGTTAGTGGATTCCTTTTGATGAGCATGAGATGGATGAAGTTAGAAAGCACAACTCTCTGTACCCTCTTTTTACTTTCCGTTATTTAGATTAAATAAAGCAAAAATAGTATTTTCTGTCTGTTTTCTGAATTATCCTTGCAATAAAAATACCCCGAAAATAAAAGTTCTCCAAATGTCCTGAAAATTTTATATGATTTTTTCTAGAATATTTAAGAATTATTGGCACTGAGAACACACCAGGGGGACCCACCACCTGGCCACGAGGGTCCAGGGTGCGCCCACCCCCTTGGGGCGCGCCCCTGCCTCGTGGACCCCACATGGGCCCCCTCCACTTATTCTTGCACCCACACACTCCGTCTTCCTCCAGAAAAAAACATCCACCAGCTCAAACCCGAGTTCTAGCTCATCTTGCTGCCATTTTCGATCTCCTTGCTCAAAGCTCCATTCACAAAACTGTTTTGGGGGATTGTTCTTCGGTATGTGACTCCTCCAATGGTCCAATTAGTTTTTGTTCTAGTGCTTTATTTATTGCAATTATTTTTGCTTAGGTGACCCTGTTCTTGAGCTTGCATGTCAAATTTATGTGGTCAAAAGTAGTTTTAATGCATGATATGGCCACTAGGCACTTGTAGGAGTAGTTGCTATCAATCTTGTTGAGTTTGGTTCACTTTAATTTTGAGTCACTAAAAATTTCAGAAATTTTTCAGAGAAAGAAAATGATGAAGAGATTGTTGAGGGGCTCTCCGAGCCGAAGCTCGAAGGATAAGCAAAGTGAAGAGAATAAGAAGCCCAAATATAATCTCCCTCGCACTGCGGAGGTTCGGCCGTGCGAATGGCCTTGTGATGAGTTCTTGAGAGCAGACGGGATTTATGAAGACTTTTATTATTTGGCTGAGAATGCAGGCCTCGTCGACTTCCTACACGACCAGCGCGAACAGCACGTACCTCGTGTTGCCGGAGGCCGTTCATGCATACTGGAGCCTAACATCAGCTCTAGAGCCAAAGCCACCCCTTGACCCTTATCGGCAGCCTGTTTATTAGTGGGATCCGAAGGAGATCGCCAAACAGTGGCACCCATAGGACACTCCTCCATACACCGGAGAGGGCAGCTTTGAGCCGTGGCCATAGACCAACTTAGTCCAAAAGGCTAAGCTTGAGGGAGTACGTATTTCTCACCGACATTACATTCATGTTCACACACTCATCCTAGTTGTCGGTGCTCATACTTTTTCATTGTACTATCCATGCTAGTTTAATTTCTTTTTAAGCCTTCTTCTTGTGTGTTTGAAAAACCTTAAGAAAAACCAAAAAAATTAGTTGTAGCTTTTAGCTAGTTTACTTCCCATGCTTGTAGTAGTAGTAATTAAAAGAAAACCCCAAAAGATTTCTCGTTCTTCTTTTGCTTGTTGGGAGCTTTCCCGTGTAAATAGTTTTGTTTCTTTTCTTTGGGGGTCGAGAGGAGAAGACCATGATGAAAATGTTGAGTGGCTCTCATATGCATTATTGTTGATCTAACCAAGAGCCCATATTACCTTGTCTTCTCCTGTGTATTGAATGCTTGCAGATTCCAGCTTAGTCCAATTCACGTGCACTATTATTATTATCCACACCGTTCGGTCATGCAAGTGAAAGGCAATAATGACGATATATGATGGACTGATTGAGATAAGAGAAGCTGGTATGAACTCAACCTATCTCGTTTTTGTAAATATGATTAGTTCATTGTTCCTGATTCAGCCTATTATGAATGAAACATGTTTGCAATGACAATTAGAGATTATAGTTGCTCATGCCATGCTTAATTAGCTAGGATTTTATAATGATTTACCTTGCGTGCCAACATGCTATTAAAATGGTTGTGATGTGGTATGATAGGGTGGTATCCTCCTTTGAACGATTCGAGTGGCTTGACTTGGCACATGTTCACGCATGTAGTTGAAACAAAATCAACATAGCCTCCACGATATTTATGTTCATGGTGAATTATATCATACTCATGCTTGCACTCAGTGTTGATTAATTTTAATGCAAGTTCATGACTATTGTCGCTCTCTAGCTGGTCACTTCCCAGTCTCTTTCTAGCCTTCACTTGTACTAAGTGGGAATACTGCTTGTGCATCCACTTCCATAAACCCCAAAGTTATTCCATATGAGTCCACCATACCTTCCTATATGTGGTATCTACTTGCCGTTCCAAGTAAATTTGTATGTGCCAAACTCTAAACCTTCAAATGAAATTTTGTTTTGTATGCTCGAATAGATCATGTATCAACTAGGGCTGTCTATATCTTCCATGCTAGGCGAGTTATTCTCAAAAGGAGTGGACTCCGCTCCTCATTCACGAGAAAATGGCTGGTAACCGGGATGCCTAGTCCCATGCTTAAATTAAAATAATTGCAAACAAAACTCCCCCAGGATTGTTGATAGTTGGAGGCACCCGTTGTTTCGGACAAGCCATGGATTGATGTTTGTTGGTGGTAGGGGGAGTATAAACTTTACCATTCTGTTTGAGAACCGCCTATAATATGTGTAGCATGGAAGATATCAAGATCTCTCGGTTGTTATGTTGACGACGAAAGTATACCACTCAAAATATTATTCATCTCTATTTCAAAATCGAGCTCTGGCACCTCTACAAATCCCCGCTTCCCTCTGAGAAGGGCATATCTATTTACTTTTATGTTGGGTCATCATCCTCTTATTAAAAGCACCAGTTGGAGAGCACCGCTGTCATTTGCATGCATTACTATTAGTTTATATTGAGTATGACTGTGACTGGATCTCTTTTACCATGAATTACAATGTTTAGTTAGTCCTTGATCTTCAAAGATGCTCTGCATTTATGTTTTGCAGTATCAGAAAGGGCTAGCGAGATACCATCTTGTTATATCATATTATGACTGTTTTGAGAAAGTGTTGTCATCCGAGATTTACTATTATTGCTCGCTTGTTGATTATGCCATTGATATGAGTAAACATGAGACCTAAATGTTATTGTGAATATGGTTAGTTCATAATCTTTGCTGAAAACTTGAATGCTGGCTTTACATATTTACAACAACAAGATGAAACAGAGTTTGTAAAAGTTTTTCTTTATCACTTTCAGTTTGTCAACTGAATTGCTTGAGGACAAGCAAAGGTTTAAGCTTGGGGGAGTTGATACGTCTCCATCGTATCTACTTTTCCAAACACTTTTGACCTTGTTTTGGACTCCAACTTGCATGATTTGAATGGAACTAACCCGGACTGATGCTGTTTTCAGCAGAATTGCCATGGTGTTATTTTTGTGCAGAAATAAAAGTTCTCAGAATGGACTGAAACTTCATGGAGAATAATTTTGGAATATATAAAAAATACTGGCGAAAGAATCAACGTCAGGGGGCCCATACCCTGTCCATGGGGGTGGGGGGGGGGCGCCCACCCCCTAAAGCGTGCCCCCTGTCTCGTGGGCCCCCTAAGGCTCCACCGACCTCAACTCCGACTCTATATATTCACGTTCGGGGAGAAAAAAAATCAAAAATAAGGATTCTTCGCGTTTTACGGTACAAAACCGCCGCCAAGCCCTAATCTCTCTCGGGAGGGCTGATCTGGAGTCTGTTCGGGGCTCCGAAGAGGGGAATCCATCGCCATCGTCATCATCAACCTTCCTCCATCACCAATTTCATGATGCTCACCGCCGTGCGTGAGTAATTCCATCGTAGGCTTGCTGGACGGTGTTGGGTTGGATGAGATTTATCATGTAATCGAGTTAGTTTTGTTAGGGTTTGATCCCTAGTATCTATTATGTTCTAAGATTGATGTTGCTATGACTTTGCTATGCTTAATGCTTGTCACTAGGGCCAGAGTGCCATGATTTCAGATCTGAACCTATTATGTTTCCATGAATGTATGTGAGTTCTTGATCCTATCTTGCAAGTCAATAGTCACCTAGTATGTGTTATGATCCGGTAACCCCGAAGTGACAATAATCGGGACCACTCCCGGTGATGACTATAGTTTGAGGAGTTCATGTATTCACTAAGTGTTAAAGCTTTGTCCCGGTACTCTATTAAAAGGAGGCATTAATATCCCTTAGTTTCCAATAGGACCTCGCTGCCATGGGAGGGTAGGACAAAAGATGTCATGCAAGTTCTTTTCCATAAGCATGTATGACTATATTCGGAATACATGCCTACACTACATTGATGAACCGGAGCTAGTTTTGTGTCACCCTATGTTATAACTGTTGCATGAGGAATCGCATCTGACATAATTATCCATCACTAATCCAATGCCTACGAGATTTTCACATATTGATCTTTGCTTAGTTACTTTTCTATTGCCACTGTTACAATCACTACAAAACCAATACTGTTACTTTTGCCACTATTACCATTACTTCTATATTACTTTGCTACTAAACACTTTACTGCAGATATTAAGTCTTTCAGGTGCAGTTGAATTGACAACTCAACTGTTAATACTTTAGAATATTCTTTGGCTCCCCTTGTGTCGAATCAATAAATTTGGGTTGAGTACTCTACCCTTGAGAACTGTTGTGATCCCCTATACTTGTGGGTTATCACATACCTAATTGAACCCTTAATTGAAAACCTAGTTTCATTTCTAAAAAAATAAAAACCTAATGGACAAAGAGATGAGGAGGTGGGGGGTGGTCAACCAGTCGGTACCTAAAGGGAGGCAGATGGGGACGTTGGCTACCGGGAGTGAGGTCGACGGCGGCGGCGCAGACGAGGAGGCCAAAGCGGCGGTGGCGCGGACGAGGAGGAGGTCGGAGTGGCGGGCAGGGGCTCGGGCCGGTGTCGAGGCCGAGGGCGGGCAGGGGCTCGGGCTAGCGTCAAGGTCGAGGGGTGGGCAGGGGCGATGGCAGCGCGTGACAGCAGAGAGGAGGGGAAAGGTGGGAGAGTGGGGGAAATGGAACTTGGCAAAATTTTGAGCTCGCGCGGTGGGTTAACTCAAAATAGCAGTAGCGCTGGGTTAGGATCTAGCGCTATAGCTAACTTAGCTATAGCACTGGTTCATAATCCAGTGCTACTGATATGTTTTGTTTTCTTTTTAGTATTTTCCTTTTCTAGTTTTTAGTTTTCTTTTCTTTTATTATTTCCCTTTACTTTTCTATTTATTTTTCTTTTGTATTGCTTTCTCCCTTTTGTTTTTGTTTTTTGTTTTTCTCTCGACGGCCTCGCATGTAGTCGACGAGAACGTCTCCCTCCCACACTGTGCGAATATCACCGGAACCATGCATGTGGTGGTAATTGAAGGGGATACGATGTATACATCATTTGACCAATAACGGTTACTAAGTGCGTACACAAAATAGATACATATATATATATATATATATATATATATATATAAATGATGGTTTCTCAACTGTGTTGACGACGTTTCACATTGAGCTTCTTCCCTTTCTTGTTCATTGTCGAATAATTGAGCCCCTTCTTGTGACTTTTGCGGCACCATGGAGTACGATCTTTCTTAGGTAATGTAGTATTGATTATTCTTTTCACATATGCTTCATCGTCATCGTCATCTTCCCTCATCGGGTTGTCGTATTGGTGGTAGTCTTCCTCGTTGGCGACTCCATCCATTCCGACAATGCTCCTTTTACCTCTCCTCACGACAACATGGCTGGGATTGGTCGGGTCGGTCATTGTGTCACGTGCTTAGCATGTACCCATGGCTCAGTTTTGGCGATGACGTTAACGTTCACGGTAGCGCTCTTCACGTGGGTATAGACATGGTAGTGAAATACTTGTTTTCTTTTATGACGTCCTTAGCCCATCTGACGCGGAGCATCATCGCATCATGCATTCCAGCGTAGTCAAGCTCCCAGATCTCTTCGACCCTTCCATAGAATATTTCAGTTGTGTCGTTGGCGTCGGTCACACATTCAGTCGTCACCCCTGAGTTCTGGTAGAACGTGTACCCATTGATATCGTATGCCTGATAGGTCACGAGTTTGGGCGCGGGGCCATGTGCTACGGCGTGTATGCGCAATCCGTCCAAACTGCCATCTTCCGAGGGATTAGCAAGAACTTGCTCTTTGAACCAACGCAAGAAAGTGGCATTGTGCTCTACAGTAACTTCGTCGTCTGTCTTGCACGTCCCCTTATCATGGTACTTCTTTGCGATGGTTTATTTGTGTAGTGTCACATAATAATCTAACACATCTAGGTGTTGTAGCACTACTAAGTTAGCCCTATCAAAGTCGTTCTGTCGATCCGAGTAGTCCACGTGCAATTCCCTCCGACCGTTGTTGTGACCTTCTCCTCCGAGCCTCCCATCGTGCTTCTTGACGGGCAAACCAACAACAGGGTCTCCGACGTCTATATAATTCTAGCAAAAGGAGATGCACACTTGCATCAGATACCCCTGGGCGTTGCTCCCATCAAGACGAGACATGTTATGAACGAATCCTTTGATGACCCCATTCATCCTCTCGAATGGCATCATGTTGTGGAGGAATGTAGCCCCGAGGTCGATGATGTCGTCCACGATGTGGACACACAAATGCACCATGACATCAAAGAACGCGGGCAAGAAGTCCATACTTTGTTCTAATACATGGATCATATCTTGGATTTCATGGCTCCTAGCCATTTGTTGGAATCCGGGCCCACCATCGCTTCTCCATAGCTCATAGGTTCATCGTTGTCCAACAACATGACCTTTAAGACAGGGTTACCACTCAGAAGTTGTACACACCCTTGTCGACCTACGAGGTTCGATAGTAACTTGATATGAAGCTTCATGATCATCATCATTAGCTTTCTCTTCAACTGACGTAGGTGCCACAGAAACATCTTTCTGTGCTGCGCTACTCTCTGGTTGAAGTAAAGGTTCAACAACCTCATCAAGTTCTATCTTCCTCCCACTCAATTCTTTCGAAAGAAACTCTTTCTTGAGAAAGAACCTGTTCATAGCGACAAACACTTTGCCCTCAGATCTGAGACAGAAGGTATACCCAATCGTCTTGTTTCACTACCGCAGGATGCTGCTAACACGACACTATGATTAGAGACCCTTCGAGAAACTGTGTGCGATGCAATATTCGCAAACGGTGGTGTATGAAAACTGTCAAAAAAGGTGAAAATGTTTGCGATGGAGGATGCATCAAACACGGTTCAGATTTTAGTTGCGTGTGCAATGAAGGGCATACGGTTCAGTTCAATTAACTGTTTACGATGAGGAGGAACAAAAGAAATGGGCAACCAGATGAAGGCGTGTGCGATACACAACATACAGTTCACTCGGATGAACTGTTTGTGATTAGGCAACACAAAAGAAACAGGCAGCCAGATGAAGGTGTGTGCGATATACAACATTCGGTTCACTCAGATGAACTGTTTGTGATTAGGCAACACAAAAGAAACGGTCAGCCAGATCAAGGTGTGTGCGATATACAGCATGTGGTTCACTCGGATGAACTATTTGCATTGACACAAGAGAACAAAAACGGTTCAACTTAATAAGACATGTGTGTTGTGCGATGGGATTGCATGCGGTTCACTCGGCCATTGTCGTCAGTGTGTGACCTGTGTGGCAACCGTTCGCTCCCCAGGCGCCTCTTCGTGTACCGTGGCAACCGTCCACCGACTATTCGCCTTTCCCTCTCGATTTGGAACTGCTGTCGCACGCTAGCTCTTCCTCCCTCCTCCATTTTCCTTCACCCTTCCTTCTGCCATTGTTTGATCGTCTTCTCCATGGAGGGAACAAGCCGGAAACGACCCCGTTATTCTTGCCTCGATCTGAATGATGACGCGGTGGAGGAGCTCATTGATTGGTGTGACGTCATCATCTCGGCTAGCATGGCAGGTTCGTTCAAGACCATTCTCGACTCAACTAATAACATCATTACAAGGAACCCAAGGGTCCAGGAGCGGTTTGATATTCCCTACCTTCTTCGCAGTGACCCTGCTGACTGGCGTGGGGACGAGGGAAGCCTCACCTTGTGTAAGTTGATGCCGCTTGATAATGATACATATGATGTTAAGATGCCATCGCTTGAGGGCAAGGCTTGGGCAGGCGCAAATGGAGATTGGGTTGTTTATATTAGGTACAACTGTGAGTGGGAACTTGTGAATCTGTACACTCGTCACCGGGTTCCACTTTGAAAAATCTCAGACGACTGCCCAGAGGTTGAGTACACCGGTATTCTACGTGAGTTCAAATACGATCATGCTGACTGTCGTCTATGGAAGATAGAAATTTGTCAAGTTCCCAACCGTTCTTGGGGTTATAGGAATGCTTATGTTGTTGCTATCTTCGACAAGCTTGTTGCCGTCCTTCGTGGTTCGACTCGATGGATATTGCTCAAAATCAGTTTCTATACACAAATGAGTACTGTGATGCAATTCAATACGAGGGTCTTGTGTTTGCTGCCACCACTCGTGGCACTGTTTTTGCATGGAATCCTCATGATTTCGGTACATTTGTCTTCCACCATAATTATAATTGTTTCATCCACATGCATGCGGGTTAGCTAGTTTCCCTTTATTAATTAACCTTCTTGTGTTTCCAAGGTCCTGTGTGTTGGGGATCGTAGCAGAAATTTAAAATTTTCTATGCATCACCAAGATCAATCTATGGAGTCATCTAGCACTGAGAGAGAGGGAGTGCATCTTCATACCCTTGAAGATCGCTAAGCAGAAGCGTTCAAGAGAACGGGGTTGATGGAGTCGTACTCATTGTGATCCAAATCATCGATGATCCTAGCGCCGAACGGACGGCACCTCCGCGTTCAACACACGTACGGAGCGGAGACGTCTCCTCCTTATTGATCCAGCAAGGGGGGAGTAGAAGTTGATGGAGATCTAGCAGCACGACGACGTGGTGGTGGAAGTAGCGGGATCCCGGCAGGGCTTCGCCAAGCAGAAGCAGGGAGCAAGAGGTGTCACGGGAGGGAGGGAGGCGCCAGGGCTTCAGGTGCGGCTGCCCTCCCTCCCCTCCACTATATATAGGGGCCTAGGGGGGGGGGGCTTCGGCCCCTTGTAGATCCCATCTAGGGGGGGGGGGGGGCTCCGGCCCCTTGTAGATCCCATCTATGGAGGGGGGCGGCAGCCCTAGGGGTGGCTTGGCCTCCAAGCCAAGTGGAGGCGCCCCCACCCCTTAGGGTTTCCAACCCTAGGTGCATGGGAGGCCCAAGGAGGGGCGCACCAGCCCACCAGGGGCTGGTTCCCACGCCCCTTCAGCCCATGGGGCCCTCCGGGATAGGTGGCCCCACCCGGTGGACCCCCGGGACCCTTCCGGTGGTCCCGGTACAATACCGATGACTCCCAAAACTCTCCCGGTGGCCGAAACTAGACTTCCTATATATAAATCTTTACCTCCGGACCATTCCGAAACTCCCCGTGACGTCCGGGATCTCATCCGGGACTCTGAACAACTTTCAGTTAACAACATACTAATATCTCTACAACTCTAGCGTCACCGAACCTTAAGTGTGTAGACCCTACGGGTTCGGGAGACATGTAGACATGACCGAGACAACTCTCCGGTCAATAACCAACAGCGTGATCTGGATACCCATGTTGTCTCCCACATTCTCCACGATGATCTCATCGGATGAACCACGATGTCGAGGATTCAATCAATCCCGTATTCAATTCCCTTTGTCTATCGGTACGATACTTGCCCGAGATTCGATCGTCGGTATCCCGATACCTCGTTCAATCTCGTTACTGGCAAGTCTCTTTACTCGTTCCGTAACACATCATCCCGTGATCAACTCCTTGGTCACATTGTGCACATTATGATGATGTCCTACCGAGTGGGCCCAGAGATACCTCTCCATTTACACGGAGTGACAAATCCCAGTCTCGATTCGTGCCAACCCAACAGACACTTTCGGAGATACCCGCAGTGCACCTTTATAGCCACCCAGTTACGTTGTGACGTTTGGTACACCCAAAGCATTCCTATGGTATCCGGGAGTTGCACAATCTCATGGTCTAAGGAAATGATACTTGACATTAGAAAAGCTTTTAGCATACGAACTACATGATCTTGTGCTAGGCTTAGGATTGGGTCTTGTCCATCACATCATTCTCCAAATGATGTGATCCCGTTATCAACGACATCCAATGTCCATGGTCAGGAAACCATAACCATCTATTGATCAACGAGCTAGTCAACTAGAGGCTTACTAGGGACATGGTGTTGTATATGTATCCACACATGTATCTGAGTTTCCTATCAATACAATTCTAGCATGGATAATAAACGATTATCATGAACAAGGAAATATAATAATAAATAATTTATTATTGCCTCTAGGGCATATTTCCAACAGTCTCCCACTTTCACTAGAGTCAATAATCTAGTTCATATCGCTATGTGATTAACACTCAAGGTCACATCCCCATGTGACTAACACCCAAGAGTTTACTAGAGTCAATAATCTAGTTCACATTACCATGTGATTAACACTCACTGAGTTCTGGGTTTGATCATGTTATGCTTGTGAGAGATGTTATAGTCAATGGGTTTGAACCTTTCAGATCCGTGTGTGCTTTACAAATCTCTATGTCATCTTGTAGATGCAGCTACCACGCTCTATTTGGAGCCATTCCAAATAACTGTTCTACTATACGAATCCGGTTTACTACTCAGAATCATCCAGATTAGTGTCAAAGATTGCATCGGCGTAACCCTTTACGACGAACTCTTTTATCACCTCCATAATCGAGAAAATTCCTTAGTCCACTAGTTACTAAGGATAACCTTGACCGTTGTCCTGTGATCCATTCCTAGATCACACTTGTACCCCTTGACTGACTCATGGCTTGGCACACTTCAGGTGCGGTACACAACATAGCATACTATAGAGCCTATGTCTAAAGCATAGGGGACGACCTTCGTCCTTTCTCTCTCTTCTACCGTGGTCAGGTCTTGAGTCTTACTCAATACTCACACCTTGTAACACAACCAAGAACTCCTTCTTTGCTGATCTATTTTGAACTCCTTCAAAATCTTGTCACGGTATGTATTCATTTGAAAGTAATATTAAGCGTTTTTTGATCTATCCTTATAGATCTTGATGCTCAATGTTCAAGTAGCTTAATCCAGGTTTTCCATTGAAAAACACTTTTCAAATAACCCTGCATGCTATCCAGAAATTCTACATCATTTCTGATCAACAATATGTTAACAACATATACTCATCAAAAATTCTATAGTGCTCCCACTCACTTCTATGGAAATACAAGTTTCTCATAAACTTTGTATAAACCCAAAATCTTTGATCATTTCATCAAAGGCGTACATTCCAACTCCGAGATGCTTACTCCGGTCCTTAGAAGGGTTGCTGGAGCTTTGCATACTTCTTAGCATCTTTCAGGATTGTCAAAAACTTTTGGTTTTATTACATACAACCTTTCCTCAAGAAAAATGTTGAGGAAACAATGTTTTGACATCATATCTGCAAGATTTCATAAATACTGCAATAACTGCTAACATAATTCCAACAGACTCTCAGCATCGCTACGAGTGAGAAAGTCTCATCGTAGTCAACTCATTGAACTTGTCGGGAAACATCTTAACAACAAGTCGAGCTTTCTTAATGGTAACACTTACCATCATTGTCTGTCTTCCTTTTAAAATCCATCAGCACCTAACAGCCTTACGACCATCAAGTAGTTCTTTCAAAGTCTATACTTTGTTTTATACATGGATCCTCTCTCGGATTTTATGGCCTCGAGCCATTCGTCGGAATCCGGGCCCACCATCGCTTCTCCATAGCTCGTAGGTTCATTGTTGTCTAGCAACATGACTTCCAAGACAGGATTACGTTCTACTCTGAAGTAGTACACATCCTTGTCGACCTATGAGGTTTGGTAGTGACTTGATCCGAAGTTTCATGATCACTATCATAAGCTTCCACTTCAATTGGTGTAGGTGCACAAGAACAACTTCCTGTGCCCTGCTACACACTAGTTGAAGTGACGGTTCAATAACCTCATCAAGTCTCCACCATCCTCCCACTCAATTCTTTCGAGAGAAACTTTTCCTCGAGAAAGGACCCGATTCAAGAAACAATCCCTATTGCTTTCGGATCTGAGACAAGAGGTATACCCAACTGTTTTGGGTGTCCTATGAAGATGCATTTATCCGCTTTGGGTTCGAGCTTATCAGCCTGAAACTTTTTCACATAAGCGTCGCAGCCCCAAACCTTTTAAGAAATGACAGCTTAGGTTTCTCTGAACCATAGTTCATACGGTGTCGACTCAAAGGGAATTGCGTGGTGCCCTATTTAAAGTGAATGTGGTTGTCTCTAATGCCTAACCCATAAACTATAGTGGTAATTCGATAAGAGACATCATGGTATGCACCATATCCAATAGGGTGCAGTTATGATGTTCGGACACACCATCACACTATGGTGTTCCAGGCGGTATTAGTTGTGAAACAATTTCCACAATGTCTTAACTATGTGCCAAACTCGTAATTTAGATATTCATATCTATGATCACATCATAGATATTTTTATCCTCTTGTCACGACGATCTTTCAACTTCACCCTGAAATTACTTGAACCTTTCAATAATTCAGACTCATGATTCATCAAGTAAATATACTTAGCATCTACTCAAATCATCTGTGAAGTAAGAACATAACGATATCCACTACATGCCTCAGCACTCATTGGACTGCACACATCAAGATGTATTACTTCCAACAAGTTGCTTTCTTGTTCCATCTTACTGAAAACGAGGCCTTTCAGTCATCTTGCCCATGCGGTATGATTTGCATGTCTCAAGTGATTCAAAATCAAGTGAGCCCAAACGATCCATCTGTATGGAGTTTCTTCATGCATATATACCAATAGGCATGGTTCGCATGTCCCAAGTGATTCAAAATCAAGTGAGTCCAAAAATCCATCAACATGGAGCTTCTTCATGCGTATTATACCATTATGACTCAAATTGCAGTGCCACAAGTATGTGGTACAATCATTACTATCTTATATCTTTTGGCATGAACATGTGTATCACTACGATCGAGATTCAATGAACCATTCATTTTAGGTGCAAGACCATTGAAGGTATTATTCAAATAAACAGAGTAACCATTATTCTACTTAAATGAATAACCGTATTGCGATAAACATAATCCAATCATGTCTATGCTCAATGCAAACACCAAATAAGAATTATTTAGGTTTAACACCAATCTCGATGGTAGAGGGAGCATGCGATGCTTGATCATATCAACCTTGGAAACACTTCCAACACATATCGTCATCTCACCTTCAGCTAGTCTCCGTTTTATTCCGTAGCCTTTTATTTCGAGTTACTAACACTTAGCAACTGAACCGGTATTTTAATACCCTGGTGCTACTAGGAGTACTAGTAAAGTACACATTAATATAATGTATATCCAAAATACTTCTTTCGACCTTGCCAGCCTTCTCATCTACCAAGTATCTAGGGTAGTTCTGCTTCAGTGACCGTTCCCCTTATTACAGAAGCACTTAGTCTCGGGTTTGGTTCAACCTTGGGTTTCTTCACTAGAGCAGCAACTGATTTGCCGTCTCATGAAGTATCCCTTCTTTCCCTTGCCCTTCTTGAAACTAGTGGTTTAACCATCAACAATTGATGCTCCTACTTGATTTCTACTTTCGCGGTGTCAAACATCGCGAGTTGCTCAAGGATCATCATGTCTATCCCTGATATGTTATAGTTCATCACAAAGCTCCAATAGCTTGGTGGCAGTGACTATGGAGAATCATCACTATCTCATCTGGAAGATTAACTCCCACTCGACTCAAGCGATTGTAGTACTCAGACAATCTGAGCACATGCTCAATGATTGAGCTTTTCTCCCTTAGTTTCCAGGCTTAAGAAACTTGTCAGAAGTCTCATACCTCTTGACATGGGCACTAGTCTGAAATCCCAATTTCAGTCTTTGGAACATATATGTTCTGCGACGTTTCAAAAACCGTCTTTGGTGCCACAATTCCAAACCGTTAGCATTACGCACTGAACTATCACGTAGTCATCAAAACGTGTATGTTAGATGTTTCCCAACATCTACAGACGATGCTCGAGGATCAGCACACTGAGCGGTGCATTACGGACATAATTCTTCTGTGCAACAATGAGGACAATCCTCAGTTTACGGACCCAGTCCGCATAGTTGCTACTGTCAACTCTCAACTAAATTTTCTCTAGGAACATATCTAAAACAGTAGAACTATAGCGCAAGCTATGACATAATTTGCAAAGACCTTTTGACTATGTTCATGATAATTAAGTTCATCTAATCAAATTATTTAATGAACTCCCACTTAGATAGACATCCCTCTAGTCATCTAAGTGATACATGATCCGAGTCAACTAGGCCGTGTCTGATCATCACGTGAGACGGACTAGTCATCATCGGTGAACATCTTCATGTTGATCGTATCTTCTATAAGACTCATGTTCGACCTTTCGGTCTTCCGTGTTCCGAGGCCATGTCTGTACATGCTAAGCTCATCAAGTCAACCTAAGTGTATTGCGTGTGTAAATCTGGCTTACACCCGTTGTATGCGAACGTTAGAACCTATCACACCCGATCATCACATGGTGCTTCGGAACAACGGACCTTAGCAACGGTGCATAGTTAGGGGGAACACTTTCTTGAAATTATGGTGAGGGATCATCTTATTTATGCTACCGCCGTTCTAAGCAAATAAGATGTAAAACATGATAAACATCACATGCAATCAAATAGTGACATGATATGGCCAATATCATTTTGCTCCTTTTGATCTCCATCTTCGGGGCGCCATGATCATCGTCGTCACCGGCATGACACCATGATCTCCATCATCATGATCTCCATCATCGTGTATTCATGAAGTTGTCTCGTCAACTATTACTTCTACTACTATGGCTAACGGTTAGCGATAAAGTAAAGTAATTACATGACGTATAAGTTGACACGCAGGTCATAAATAAATTAAGACAACTCCTATGGCTCCCACCGGTTGTCATACTCATCGACATGCAAGTCGTGATTCCTATTACAAGAACATGATCAATCTCATACATCACATATATCATTCATCACATCCTTTTGGCCATATCACATCACACGGCATATGCTACAAAAACAAGTTAGACATCCTCTAATTGTTGTTGTAAGTTTTTACGTGGCTGCTATAGGTTTCTAGCAAGAACGTTTCTTACCTACGCCAAAACCACAATGTGATATGCCAATTTCTATTTACCCTTCATAAGGACACTTTTCATCGAATCCGATCTGACTAAAGTGGGAGAGACAGACACCCGCTAGCCACCTTATGCAACTAGTGCATGTAAGTCAGTGGAACCAGTCTCAGATAAGCGTACGTGTAAGGTCGGTCCGGGCCGCTTCATCCCACGATGCCGCCGAATCAAGATAATACTAGTAACCGTAAGTAAATTGACAAAATCAACGCCCACAACAACTTGTGTTCTACACGTGCATAGAATCTACGCATAGACCTAGCTCATGATGCCACTGTTGGGGATCGTAGCAGAAATTTAAAATTTTCTACGCATCACCAAGATCAATCTATGGAGTCATCTAGCAACGAGAGAGAGGGAGTGCATCTTCATACCCTTGAAGATCGCTAAGCGGAAGCATTCAAGAGAACGGGGTTGATGGAGTCGTACTCGTCGTGATCCAAATCACCGATGATCCTAGCGCCGAATGGACGACACCTCCGCGTTCAACACACGTACAGAGCAGAGACGTCTCCTCCTTCTTGATCCAACAAGGGGGGAGGATAAGTTGATGGAGATCCAGCAGCACGACGGCGTGGTGGTGGAAGTAGCGGTATTCCGGCAGGGCTTCGCCAAGCACAAGCGGGGAGGAAGAGGTGTCACGGGAGGGAGGGAGGCGCTAGGGCTTCAGGTGCGGCTGCCCTCCCTCCCCTCCACTATATATAGGGGCCTAGGGGGGCACCGGCCCCTTGTAGATCCCATCTAGGGAGGGGGCGGCAGCCCTAGGGGTGGCTTGGCCTCTAAGCCAAGTGGAGGCGCCCCCACCCCTTAGGGTTTCCAACCCTAGGCGCATGGGAGGCCCAAGGGGGAGGGTGCACCAGCCCACCAGGGGCTGGTTCCCTCGCCCCTTCAGCCCATGGGGCTCTCCAGGATAGGTGGCCCCACCCGGTGGACCCCCGGGACCCTTCCGGTGGTCCCGGTACAATACCGATGACTCCCGAAACTCTCCCGGTGGCCGAAACTGGACTTCCTATATATAAATCTTTACCTCCAGACCATTCTGAAACTGCTCGTGACGTCCGGGATCTCATCTAGGACTCCGAACAACTTTCGGTTAACAGCATACTAATATCTCTACAACTCTAGCGTCACCGAACCTTAAGTGTGTAGACCCTACGGGTTCGGGAGACATGTAGACATGACCGAGACAACTCTCTGGTCAATAACCAACAGCGGGATCTGGATACCCATGTTGGCTCCCACATGCTCCATGATGATCTCATCGGATGAACCACGATGTTGAGGATTCAATCAATCCCGTATTCAGTTCCCTTTGTCTATCAGTACGATACTTGCCCGAGATTCGATCGTCGGTATCCCGATACCTTGTTCAATCTCGTTACTGGCAAGTCTCTTTACTCGTTCCGTAACACATCATCCCGTGATCAACTCCTTGGTCACATTGTGCACATTATGATGATGTCCTACCGAGTGGGCCCAGAGATACCTCTCCGTTTACACGGAGTGACAAATCCCAGTCTCGATTCGTGCCAACCCAACAGACACTTTCGAAGATACCCGCAGTGCACCTTTATAGCCACCCAGTTACGTTGTGACATTTGGTACACCCAAAGCGTTCCTACGGTATCCGGGAGTTGCACAATCTCATGGTCTAAGGAAATGATACTTGACATTAGGAAAGCTTTTAGCATACGAACTACACGATCTTGTGCTAGGCTTAGGATTGGGTCGTGTCCATCACATCATTCTCCTAATGATGTGATCCCGTTATCAACGACATCCAATGTCCATGGTCAGGAAACCGTAACCATCTATTGATCAACGAGCTAGTCAACTAGAGGCTTACTAGGGACATGGTGTTGTCTATGTATCCACACATGTATCTGAGTTTCCTATCAATACAATTCTAGCATGGATAATAAACGATTATCATGAACAAGGAAATATAATAATAACTAATTTATTATTGCCTCTAGGGCATATTTCCAACACTGTGAACATTCCACCACCTATACTTGAAAATTTTATTCACGGGCATGAGGACGAGCAGGACCCATATACTCAGTGGCGCCTGGCAACTTATTCCGATGGATCACCTCTTCTTGTCTGTATACGGGGCACTGCTAATGTTACTAAGGAAGCAGGTGTTGTCTCGTATGGTTGCACTCTCCGGACATATTCCAACATCCGTTGCAGGGTATTCGGGATGGATACTAGTGCACTAGCGCCAACACCTTCTCCCTGGTTCAGTATTGGAAGTCTTGGAGGAAACTCGCTCTTCCTTGGACAAAACTATCCAATGATGGTGGAAGGCGATCCAGCTGCTGTTGACACAACGTTACTACCATTTATGAGAAGCAACTGTATCTATAACTCGGACATTACTATGCTTCCTTACCATCCCAATATGGGTCCTAACATAGGCCGCTTCAGCCTCGATGATCAGTCGTGTGTTAGTCTCGAGATTGATAGTAGCTGGCCCTTCCCAAAGAATCACTTCTAGTTCAAAGCAAGCGTTTCCAACGCCGACGAGTGGTTGAGCTGAAGTTCATTTCATTGCTTTGTTATTTTTTGTGTGAGAAAAACTTTACTAGAATGTTTTGTTGGAAATGATCTATAATCCAATGTGTATCCTCGTTGTCGTTGTGGGTTGATGACTTGTTGTATGTAATCAATGGTACATTTGCATATGCGTCCATGAACTCATGCCTGCTAATGATTTTAGTTGCAAAAATTAGATAGTGCTAGTGACTTGTAGCTGCATATTTTGACAAATCGCAGTGTTACAAGGTTGACAAATGGCAATGTTACTAGATAAACAAATTTCAATCTTTCCAGTTTGAGAAATGGCAACATACCCAAAATGACAGATATGCAAATCTTACCCAATTGTTTGTACGTGGTTGCACACGGGTCATGCAAAACAACCATTTGCGTTGAAGGGATGTAGAAATCCTGCTCGCCACATTTTCCCTTGGCTTCCTGGGGAAGCTGTCGGTTTGCATACGGGTGTTCTAACTAAAACGTTTGCGATGAGTGTTTTATATTTAAATACCGTTGACATTTTTTTAAAAGAAAATCATTTGATAAGTCTGTACATTAAGAGAGAAAAATGCAAGTTCGTTCAAACCATATCTTTCATTCAGTCACACTGCGAATTTGTATTCCATATGATCGAGCATTCGAGATACAGTATTAAACCCCAAAAAAACTATTTCCAGCGGCGGCAGAGGCGGCGTGCCGCGCCGTCATTGTCGTCCTCCGGGACGCCATTGTTGAAGTCTTCAAGGCAGCACAAAATGTTCTTCACTTGTAAATCAAACATCATGTCGTCGCGCGATCGACGGGCGGGGTGCGGGAGGACGACAACTGGCACCGCTAAGAGGTAGCAGTCGACGGCAGCGTCCCATGCCGCTGAGGGGGGGGGGGCACGCACGGGCACGAGCACAAAAGCGTCGGGTGCAGACAAATGCACGGGGACCGGCGCCGCGGTGGGTGGAGGGGCGCGCACGGGCGCGGCGGGTGCAGCCAAACACACGGGGCCCAGCGCCACGGTGGGTGGAGGGGCGCCCACGGGCATGGGCGCTGGCGCTGGCATGTACACGAGCTCGCGCGGGTCCGCGGAGACCTCGCTGACGCCCGTGGCTTCCAGCTCTGCGATAGTGCTCGACGACTAGCCCGTCAATGCTATGGGGATGGTCGTTGGCGTGGGTGCGGGGATGGGAGCAGGGACGGGAGCAGGGGCAGCAACCGCCGTGGCCAGCTTGTTCTGGGCCATGTCCATGAGGCCCCATTCCTCCTTATTTTCTTTCTCCTCCGGCTCGTAGTCGACTTCACCAAACTTGAAGACTAGTGGCAGATTATCATTCTGCGCCATGGCGGTGGAGGTCTGCGGGGGGGGGGGGGGGGGGGGGGGGGGGGGGGGGGGGGGGGGGAATGGGAGGCGAACAGTAAGGCCGCCCGTATTAAACATCGGCTCGGGCACCATTAATGGAGAGGAAGGCGGGCAGCCATGGAAGTCAAATGGCTCGCTTCCTAGTGATCCAGCGCAGCGTACAGCTCGCACGCTTCCCGGTGAGCCTACACATTGGAGGACAGCTTGCACGCCTCTCGGTCAGCCTGCGCACCGGACTACCGCTACCTCTTGAGCACTGCGTTGGTTTTTCCTTGAAGAGGAAAGGGTGATGCAACAAAGTAGCATAACTATTTCCCTCAGTTTTTGAGAACCAAGCTATCAATCCAGTAGGAGACTACACGCAAGTCCCTCGTACCTACACAAACAATTAAGAACCTCGCAACCAACGCGATAAAGGGGTTGTCAATCCCTTCCGGCCACTTACGAGAATGAGGTCTGATAGAGATAATAAGATAAATATTTTTTGGTATTTTTATGATATAGATTGGAAAATAAAGATTGCAAAATAAAATAGATTGGAAACTTATATGATAAAAGATAGACCCGGGGGCCATAGGTTTCACTAGTGGCTTCTCTCAAGATAGCATAGGTATTATGGTGGGTGAACAAATTATTGTCGAGCAATTGATAGAAAAGTGAATAATTATGAGAATATCTAGGCATGATCATGTATATAGGCATCACGTCCGCAATAAGTAGACTGAAACGATTCAGCATCTACTACTATTACTCCACACATTGACCGCTATCCAGCATGCATCTAGAGTATTAAGTTCATAAGAACAGAGTAATGCATTAGGCAAGATGACATGATGTAAAGGGATAAACTCAAGAAATATGATATAAACCCCATCTTTTTATCCTCGATGGAAACAATACAATACGTGCCTTGCTACCCCTGCTGTCACTAGGAAAGGACATTGCAAGATTGAACCCAAAGCTAATCACTTCTCCCATTGCAAGAAAGATCAATCTAGTAGGCCAAACCAAACTGATAATTCGAAGAGACTTGCAAAGATAACCAATCATACATAAAAGATTTCAGAGAAGAATCAAATATTGTTCATAGATAAACTTGATCATAAACCCACAATTCATCGGACCTCGACAAACACACCGCAAAAGGAGTTACATCAAATAGATCTCCAAGAAGATCGAGGAGAACATTGTATTGAGATACAAAGAGAGAGAAGAAGCCATCTAGCTAATAACTATGGGCCCGAAGGTCTGTGGTAAACTACTCACACATCATCGGAGAGGCTATGGTGTTGATGTAGAAGCCCTTCGTGATCGATTCCCCCTCTGGCGGAGCTTCGGTAAAGGCCCCAAGATGGGATCTCTTGGGTACAGAAGGTTGCGGTGATGGAAATAGGGTTTGTGGTGCTCTTGGATGTTTTCGGGGTATATGGACATATATAGGAGGAAGAAGTAGGTCGGTGGAGGTACGAGGGGCCCACGAGGGTGGGGGGCGCGCCCAGGGGGGCAGGCACGCCTCCCTGCCTGGTGGCCTCCTCGTTGATTTCTTGACGTCTACTCCAAGTCCCGTGGACCATGTTTGTTCCAAAAATAACTCTCCCAAAGGTTTCATTCCGTTTGATATTCCTTTTCTGCAAAACACTGAAATAGGCAAAAAAACAGCAATTTGCACTAGGCCTTGGGTTAGTAGGTTAGTCCCAAAAATAATATAAAAGTGTATAAATAAGCCCATTAACATCCAAAACAGATAATATAATAGCATGGAACAATCAAAAATTATAGATACATTGAAGATGTATCAAGCATCCCCAAGCTTAATTCCTGCTCGTCCTCGAGGAGGTAAATGATAAAAACAGAATTTTTGATGTGGAATGCTACGTAGCATAATTCTCAATGTAATTTTCTTTATTGTGGCATGAATGTTCAGATCCAAAAGATTCAGGACAAAAGTTTAATATTGACATAAAAATAATAATACTTCAAGCATACTAACAAAGCAATCATGTCTTCTCAAAATAACATGGCCAAGGAAAGTTATCCCTACAAAATCATATAGTCTGGCTATGCTCTATCTTCATCACACAAAGTATTTAAATCATGCACAACCCCGATGACAAGCCAAGCAATTGTTTCATACTTTTGACGTTCTCAAACTTTTTCAATCTTCATGCAATATATGAGCGTGAGCCATGGACATAACACTATATGTGGAATAGAGTGGTGGTTGTGGAGAAGACAAAAAGAGAAGATAGTCTCACATCAACTAGGCGTATCAACAGGCTATGGAGATGCCCATCAATAGATATCAATGTGAGTGAGTAGGGATTGCCATGCAACAGATGCACTAGAGCTATAAGTGTATGAAATCTCAAAAGAAACTAAGTGGGTGTGCATCCAACTTCCTTGCTCATGAAGACCTAGGGCATTTTGAGGAAGCCCATCATTGGAATATACAAGCCAAGTTCTATAATGTACAATTCCCACTAGTATATGAAAGTGACAACATAGGAGACTCTCTATCATGAAGATCGTGGTGCTACTTTTAAGCACAAGTGTGGTAAAAGGATAGTAGCACTGTCCCTTCTCTCTTTTCTCTCATTTTTGGGCTTCTCTTTTTATGGCCTTTATCCATTTTTTTTCGTCCGGAGTCTCATCCCGACTTGAGGGGGAATCATAGTCTCCATCATCCTTTCCTCACTTGGGATAATGCTCTAATTATGATGATCATCACACTTTTATTTACTTACAACTCAAGAATTACAACTCGATACTAGAACAAAATATGACTATACGAATGCCCCCGGCGGTGTACCAGGATGTGCAATAACTCATAAGTGACATGTATGAAAGAATTATGAATGGTGGCTTTCCACAAATACGATGTCAACTACATGATCATGCAAAGCAATATGACAATGATGTAACGTGTCATAACGAACTGAAAGTGCAACTATCCCTAGGTGGTTTTGGTAATTCCTAACAACATATAGCTCATTGAGCTAATGCTATTTCAAGATTAATATCTCAGGTAAGCTCAATGATTGGCATGACATGGATGAGAAAAGTGGACCCCTCAAAATGCTAAGGACAAAAGGATTGGCTCAAGCTCAAAGCTCAAGACTCTACATTTTCTATTTTAGTGATCCAAGATCACATTGAGTCTATAGGAAAAGCCAATACTATTAAGGAGGGATGAGGTGTTGCTTAATGAGGCTCTTGCTCAAAATGCTTAGTGATATGCTCCGAAACCCTCGATTACTCTCTCACATCCACATATGACCTAAACCAAAAGTAAAACTCGTCCCCACCGATTCTTTCTATCCGGCGCCACCGAGTTCAAATGTCATAGCCACTGCCACAAACCCTAGGCAAATCGGTCTCACCGATAGGGATCTCGGTCTCACCGAGATGGGATTGTAATCTCTCTGTTTCCCTTCGTAACGTTTAGGTCCCACCGAGATGAGCGATCGGTCCCACCGAGATTGCAATGTAAACTCTCTGTTTACCTTTTGTAACATTTCGGTCTCACCGAAATGAGCGAATCGGTCCCACCGAGTTTACCTGACCAACTCTCTGGTTAGCTTATTACCAAAATCGGTCTCACCGAGTTTGTGTAATCAGTCTCACCGAGATTACGTTATGCCCTAACCCTAACCATATCAGTCCTACCGAGTTACATGTCGGTCCCACCGAAACTCCTAACGGTCACTAGCTTTGCTGAATCGGTCCGACTGAGTTTATCAATTCGGTCCCACCGAGATTGGCAAGTTGTGTGTAACGGTTAGATTTTGTGTGGAGGCTATATATACCCCTCCACCACCTCTTCATTTGTAGAGAGAGCCATCAGAACAAACCTACACTTCCAACTTACTTTTTCTGAGAGAGAACCACCTACACTTGTGTTGAGGCCAAGATATTCCATTCTTACCATATGAATCTTGATCTCTATCCTTCTCCAAGTTGCTTTCCACTCAAATCTTCTTTCCGCCAAATCCATATCCTGTGAGAGAGATAGTTGAGTGTTGGGGAGACTATCATTTGAAGCACAAGATCAAGGAGTTCATCATCAACACACCATTTGTTACTTCTTGGAGAGTGGTGTCTCCTAGATTGGCTAGGTGTCACTTGGGAGCCTCCGACAAGATTGTGGAGTTGAACCAAGGAGTTTTTAAGGGCAAGGAGATAGCCTACTTCGTGAAGATCTACCGCTAGTGAGGCAAGTCCTTCGTGGGCGACGACCATGGTGGGATAGACAAGGTTGCTTCTTCGTGGACCCTTCGTGGGTGGAGCCCTCCGTGGACTCGCACAACCGTTACCCTTCGTGGGTTGAAGTCTCCATCAACGTGGATGTACGATAGCACCACCTATCGGAACCACGACAAAAACATCTGTGTCTCCTATTGCGTTTGAATCTTCCAAACCCCTCCCTTTACATTCTTGCAAGTTGCATGCTTTACTTTCCGCTGCTCATATACTCTTTGCATGCTTGCTTGAATTGTGTTAAGATTGCTTGACTTGTCCAAAGTTGCTAAAATCTGCCAAGAACTAAAATTGGGAAAAGGATAAGTTTTATTTGGTCAAGTAGTCTAATCACCCCCCTCTAGACATACTTCCGATCCTACAAGTGGTAGCAGAGCTTTGGTTTCCATTTGCTTTGATTTCCATAGCTTTTGGTTGACATAGCCTTGGTTTCACAACCTAGGAGAGTATGGCGTCTAGCGAGGAAAATTACCACCGTAGAGGTCCTTACTTTGATGGTACTAATTTTGCTAGTTGGAAGCATAAGATGAAAATGCATATTCTTGGACATAATCCCGCTGTATGGGCTATTGTGTGTATTGGCTTGCAAGGTGAATTCCTTGATGGGAGAGAACCGAACCGTGAAGCTACCGCGGAAGAGTTGAAGATGCTGCACTACAATGTTCAAGCTTGTGATATCCTCTTCAACGGATTGTGCCCCGAAGAATTCAACAAAATCAGCCGTCTTGAGAATGCAAAGGAAATTTGGGATACTTTGAATTATATGCACGAAGGTACCGACTCCGTCAAGGAATCCAAGTTGGATGTGCTTCAAAGTCAGCTTGACAAGTTCAAAATGAAGGATGGTGAAGGTGTCGCTGAAATGTACTCTAGGCTTGCTCTTATCACAAATGAGATCGCCGGCTTAGGAAGTGAAGAGATGACCGACAAATTCATCATCAAGAAGATCCTAAGAGCTTTGGATGGAAAATATGATACCGTATGCACATTGATCCAAATGATGCCCAATTACAAAGATCTCAAGCCAACGGAAGTCACTGGAAGAATTGTTGCTCATGAGATGTCACTCAAGGATAAGGAGGAGCTCCATAACGAGCCAAGTGGTGCTTACAAAGCCTCATGTGAAGCTCCCACATCATCAAGTGAGAAACAAACCTTCAATGAAGAATTGAGCCTAATGGTGAAGAACTTCAACAAGTTCTACAAGAGTTGAAGCAAAGAGAGAAGTTCCAAGTCAAGGTCCTACAATGACAAAAGATCTTCTAGTCGAGAGCGAAATTGCTACAATTGTGGAAGACCCGGACACTATTCCAATGAGTGTACGGCACCCTACAAGAGAAGAGAAGATTCTCCAAAAAGAAGAAGTAGAAGAGAAGAATCACCATCAAGAGAGAAGGAGTAGAGATGATCATTATGAACGAAGAACATCTCGGAGAAGCAAAGATTCGGAAAGGAAGGACAAGTCATCAAGGAGCTACACAAAACAAAGACATCAAGCTCATGTTGGTGAATGGGTATCCAGCTCCGACTTCGACAATCACTCCGAGATAAGCTATCACTCCGACTCCGAATATACTCAAGATGAAGGTGTTGCCGGTCTAGAACTTGTGTCAACCAACTCCTACGACATATTTGATTCACCGAATGAAGGACTTGGAAGATGCTTCATGGCTAAAGGCCCAAAGGTATCACACCCCGAGTATGTTGATTTCAATAGTGATGAAGATGACTTGTTAGGTGATGATGATTTACTTGTTGACAACTCTAGTGATGAATACTATGATGAAACGTCAATTAATCATGCTAATCAAGATAAAACGAATGACAATGATAAGGAGAAGATTGAGTTTCTAACTAAAGAACTAAACACTCTTAAGTTAGCTCATGAAACTATCTTAGGAGATCATCGAGAACTTTTAAGGACTCATGATAAATTACGTTTTGAAAAGCTCAACCTTGAGCAAGAGCATGAGTTCTTAAAGTCAATCAATGATGATCTTCGCAAGAAAAATTCTTCTTACATTGCCAAGCGTTTACTCTTATCCACTTACATGCCTCAAGTCAAGTCTAGTAACAAGAACAAGAAAGATTCTTCCTCTAGTAGTAACAATAATCATGTTAAATCCAATGTTGTTACTTCTAGTAGTTCTCTTGATTCCACTAATGATTCTCTTAGCCAAGTTACACTTGAGCAAGAAAATAGCTTATTGAAGGGAATTACAGAGAAATGTGTTTACAAGAGCCTTGCTGGGAGTAAGCAATTCGAGGAAATTGTACACAAGCAAGGAAGACACCGGAAGAACCAAGGTGTTGGTTTTGAAAGAAAGTTCAATGCCAATGGAGTTGAGTGGGAAGAAGATCAATACCCCAAGACGAAGTTTGTTCCTCAACAAGAGAAGTATGATCCTACTTCCTTCAAAGGGACACAAGATCAAGATGATCTTCCACCACAAGACCACATGCAAAAAGGCAAGGATAAGCTTCAAGAGGAAATTGATGCATTTGAAGAAGCACCCAAGGCCTTGGTCAAGTGGGTTCCCAAGACTACATCAAGTTCTACTTCATCAAGTATGACTACAACTCCAAGGATTCCCATCAAGATGATGTGGATCCCGAAGAAGAAGAACTAGAGAGTTCCTGAGGGTGACTCCGCCAACATACTTCACTCTTATCATTTTGGCAAGAACAAGTGCAATCAACTTCCACATCTTGCACTAGTTCAAGGAGTCACAAACCCTCTTATTGGTAAGACAAGGGATAAGGCAACCTAATGCTTTCATAGACATCATCTTGTGTGTGCATCACTCTATGTCTATGGATATCCTTGTTTGTTCCTTGTTTGACTAACCCGTGTAGGTATTGAAAGTGCAACTCACTCCAAAGGATTTCTCCAAATGTTCTACTTCAACATTGAGCATCCACATCTTCAACACCTACATGAAGTCATCATCGACAAAACCCAAGGTTAGTTCATCCCTCTTAGGGGGGATCTCACATCTAGGGGGAGCTTTACTCTAAGAATTGAGCTAAAGCAACTCTAATGGTGTGAACACAACAACGCTTTATGTAAAAGTGGTAACCCCACTTATGCTTAAACGATGAGTATGACCTATGATCAAATGTTCTCATTTGACTCCTAAGTCAATATACTCATATATAGATGACCTAGTCATCGCCAATTGCTTGATAGATGCTAGAATTAGTTGTGCATGCTTTGCCACATATTTCATTTGCCATTTTATTATGTGAGCATGTTGGTTGCATAATTTACTCATTTTAGGACATCCACTTGTTGCTTTGATTCTTTGGTTCCTTTTTCTTTTGCCAAGTGGATGGACAAGAATGCCTAAGAACCTTCTCTAGCTATCTATGCTTTTCTTGTCTCAAACTCTATTCATGCTACATCACAAAGTTTGATCAAGTCAGATTCGAACCACTCTGTATGAGGAGCACTCGGAGTCCCCGATTCGTCAGACTTAAACTTCCAAAACTTTTTTGTGCGTTTCGGTCTGACCGATTCATCCATTTCGGTCATACCGCGATCACTAAGTCGATCTAGGTTTTCAATCTCGGTGCAACCGATTTGAACTTTTCGATCACACCGAGTTGCAGTAACTGCTTGCAGTTATGCATCTCGGTGCCACCAAGTTGTTCCACTCGGTCACACTGACAGGGTCAGGCTATATATATCCTCGGGCCAAAATTTGGAAAAATTTCCGAACCTTTTCGCCCGCACTCAGCCTGCTCTGCCTACCTGGGTCTCCGGATCGTCCTCCTCATCGCCAGCTGCCTCCCGCTGCTGGTCTCCGCCGCCGTCAACAGAAATCGTCTCTGCCATCGCCGCCGTAGCAGGTCCATAGCCGCACTTAGGGTATGGACTTGATCCTTGTGCTAATCCCTCTCCGATTCCTAGCACATTGTTTTGCCATGTATCTTGCCACGATTGAGATCACTCTATCCAGCGAAATCACTCCGTAGTTTAGTCGTGGATTGAAATTTTAGGGTTAGGTTGCCGCCGAAATCATCTCGGACCAACCGAGTTGTTGAAATCGGTTCCACCGATTTGGCTAAGGCCATTGCACATGTGATCCTCGGTCTGACCGAGAATTGCAAATCGGTGTGACCGAGTCCAATACTTTGTGAAACCCTAGCAGTCTTGGTGCCACTGAACTGTGACTCGGTCTGACCGAGTTCACTAGTTTAGGTTCCAAAAGCTACTTCGGTATCACTGAGTTTTCAAATCGGTAGATCTGAAATGATTTCTGTGGAAAACTAAAACTAAGTTTTTGACTCATTCTTTTGCAAAAACCTTTGTACTTTGTGATGATCATCCAATCTACCTCATCTATAATTTATTCACAGGGTCTGCTGTCAGTGTTTGCATCATGTCAGATCAGAGTGACAGTCAGAACAAGTCTAAGGAGCAAGTTAACATGAGTGAGGGCACTAGTCTCTCTAGCAGCTTTGATGAGGGAAGCCACCAGGACCAGAAAGAAGAGAACCTCAGATTCTGAGGATGAGGACTATGTGGCTGTTGAGGAAGAGGCCACCTCAAAGAGGAAAGTTCTGAAAAAGGAATATGGCACAGCTGCTGCCACTAAGCCAGGAATGAAGCAAAAGGTTCCTGCCAAGAGAGTTCCCATGTCAAAAGCCAGAACATCCACTCAAGAGACTTTGGGATCTGCACCCAAAGAACAGGTTGTGGCAGAGAAGAAAAGGAAGGAAAGGGTCAAGAAGACCACTGCCAGAGTGCTTGGCAGGTCTTCAATAATGAGAGATTCTGAAGAAGAGGAAGAGGAAGAGGATGCAGCACTAGCACCCAAAGCTCAAAAGCTTATGGGAGATGCTATAAGGGCAGGGGCTGCTCCATCTAAGCCCAAAACTGCTCCTAAGACTGCTGCTCCAGCTTCAAAGCCAAAACCCAAGAGGAGCACCAGGAACATCCCTACCGAGGAGAAGAACAAGGCCCCAGTGCATCAAGCTACTGAAGAAGAAGATGATTCTGTTGTTTTGAGGAAGTTGAAGCCCAAAATTCCAGATCACAATGATGATCACCCAGTTGCAGAGAACATGAAAATCAGGAAGGATTCAGGATTAAGGCTATGGAGAGAGTCTGATCCATATGCCACCAGGAGAAGGACTGCTGTGGACTACAGGTTCCATACAAAGGAACATCAGGACTTCCATGAGACTATTTTACTTGACAAGAAGCCCATAGTGTGTGACATGAGATGGGTTGATTGGAAATTCATTGAGGAAAATGAAGATCACTTCCCTGGTGTATATGACAGCTTCAAGGCATGTGGAGTCGATGAGTTTGTGGCTCAGAAGCTCACAAAGTGGAATGATGAGCTTATTATGCAATTCTACTCCACAACTCATTTCTACCCAGATGGAAGGATTGTCTGGATGTCTGAAGGTACTAGATACCAGTAAACGGTTGAAGAATGGGCAAAATTGATCAATGCTCCTGAGGAGAATGAAGATGACTTGGATGTCTATGCCAAGAAGAAGAAGGATCACAACACCATGGCACATATGTACAAAGAGATCCCAGATGCTGCTCTTGAGACACACAAGTTTGGATTAGTACATTACCTTCTGTCAGGCTTGCCAACAATCAACTGGATCCTCAGGCACACTCTCTTGCCAAAGTCAGGTGATCACAAGATGATCAGAGGCCATGCAATTAACCCGCTTCACATATTTGATGTGCCTCAAAAGTTCAAAGTCATGATCCTAATTGTGGAAACCATAAAGAGAACAACTGCAGATCAGAAGCGAAGTTGTGGGTATGCCCCACAGATCCAGGAGCTAATCAACTCCAAGATGGGCACTGTCACATATCTCTTGGACAAGGAACATATGCCCATCTACCCAGACTTTGAGGACAACACTGTGGTGATGGATGAGAATGAACCATCTTCTGTGCAAGCACAAGCAAAGAGGGAGAAGGCAAGGACTGAAAAGGCTGCAAAGATGCCAACCATTGATGAGGCATCTCAGTATCTTCTGAAGAGCAAGCAAGATCAGCTTGGCTACTTGATTGCCTCCACTCTGAGGATTGAGAAGGGATTGGCCACCCTGACTCAAAACCAAGAGAGCTTGGAGAGGATCATGGAGCAGAAGTTCTATGATTTAGATGTGAAGGTTAGTTGTTGAGAAACTTCAGGATGAAGTGCAGGAGAAGAAGGGCAAGTCTACCACTGATGCTTTTGCTAGAGTGCCCAGAGGACAGAGATCTGCTGCAGTGCCTGTTACAGACACCAGAGCAACTTCATCTGCACCAGCTACAGCTTCAGTGCCACCAGCTCCAGCACCCACTCCACCAGCTCCATCTACATCAACTGATGCCTTCGTCCTTGGAGTTTTATCTACACCACCACCTGAAGACCAAGCCTGAGAGTCGATCTAGCACTATGCATTTTTATGAACTTTTTGGTAACTTGTTGCCAAAGGGGGAGAAAATGTATAGATCATAGGCTTCGAGAGAGAGTGTTGCTTTTTATTCTCTCTTAATGTTTGGTGGTTGAACTTTGTTTATTTGCTTGTTTGAGTTACTTTATGCTTGTGTGTAATACTTGGATGATCATCATGTGTTTGATCATATGCTACCTTAATGCTTGTTGGATGACATTATCCTTTTATATCCCCATATGATCATTCACTTTGCTTGGTGATGAGTGCATGTATTTAATTATTATCATTTTGAGCGCTCCACCAAGATGTATGTGACGTGGAAGAGTAACCCATGTTCCTAACTCATTGTGCATTTGCAGTCGAAAGAAAATCTTAAACTATGCACAAATTTAGGGGGAGCTCTTGATTTTCACATACTTCTCAAAGCGACAATGTTTTTCACTCTTATTATCATTTGTCGAAGCTTTGATCTATATGTTGTCATCAATTACCAAAAAGGGGGAGATTGAAAGTGCAACTATCCCTAGGTGGTTTTGGTAATTCCTAACAACATATAGCTCATTGAGCTAATGCTATTTCAAGATTAATATCTTAGGAAAGCTCAATGATTGGCATGACATGGATGAGAAAAGTGGACCCCTCAAAATGCTAAGGACAAAAGGATTGGCTCAAGCTCAAAGCTCAAGACTCTACATTTTCTATTTTAGTGATCCAAGATCACATTGAGTCTATAGGAAAAGCCAATACTATTAAGGAGGGATGAGGTGTTGCTTAATGAGGCTCTTGCTCAAAATGCTTAGTGATGCTCCGAAACCCTCAATTACTCTCTCACATCCACATATGACCTAAACCAAAAGTCAAACTCGACCCCACCGATTCTTTCTATCCGGCGCCACCGAGTTCAAATGTCATAGCCACTGCCACAAATCCTAGGCAAATCGGTCTCACCGATAGGGATCTCGGTCTCACCGAGATGGGATTGTAATCTCCCTGTTTCCCCTCGTAACTTTTAGGTCCCACCGAGATGAGCGATCGGTCCCACCGAGATTGCAATGTAAACTCTCTGTTTACCTTTTGTAACATTTCGGTCTCACCGAAATGAGCGAATCGGTCCCACCGAGTTTACCTGACCAACTCTCCGGTTAGCTTATTACCAAAATCGGTCTCACCGAGTTTGTGTAATCAGTCTCACCGAGATTACGTTATGCTCTAACCCTAACCATATCAGTCCTACCGAGTTACATGCCGGTCCCACAGAAACTCCTAACGGTCACTAGCTTTGCTGAATCGGTCTGACGGAGTTTATCAATTCGGTCCCACCGAGATTGGCAAGTTGTGTGTAACGGTTAGATTTTGTGTGGAGGCTATATATACCCATCTACTACCTCTTCATTTGTAGAGAGAGCCATCAGAACAAACCTACACTTCCAACTTACTTTTTCTGAGAGAGAACCACCTACACTTGTGTTGAGGCCAAGATCTTCCATTCTTACCATATGAATCTTGATCTCTAGCCTTCCCCAAGTTGCTTTCCACTCAAATCTTCTTTCCGCCAAATCCATATCCTGTGAGATAGAGAGTTGAGTGTTGGGGAGACTATCATTTGAAGCACAAGAGCAAGGAGTTCATCATCAACACACCATTTGTTACTTCTTGGAGAGTGGTGTCTCCTAGATTGGCTAGGTGTCACTTGGGAGCCTCCGACAAGATTGTGGAGTTGAACCAAGGAGTTTGTAAGGGCAAGGAGATAGCCTACTTCGTGAAGATCTACCTCTAGTGAGGCAAGTCCTTCGTGGGCGACAGCCATGGTGGGATAGACAAGGTTGCTTCTTCGTGGACCCTTCGTGGGTGGAGCCCTCCATGGACTCGCGCAGCCGTTACCCTTCGTGGGTTGAAGTCTCCATCAACATGGATGTACGATAGCACCACCTATCGGAACCACGACAAAAACATCCGTGCCTCCTATTGCGTTTGAATCTTCCAAACCCCTCCCTTTACATTCTTGCAAGTTGCATGCTTTACTTTCCGCTGCTCATATACTCTTTGAATGCTTGCTTGAATTGTGTTAAGATTGCTTGACTTGTCAAAAGTTGCTAAAATCTGCCAAGAACTAAAATTGGGAGAAGGATAAGTTTTATTTGGTCAAGTAGTCTAATCACCCCCCTCTAGACATACTTTTGATCCTACACGAACGGACCAGTGGTAAGTTGCATGGCAATATATCTCGGAATGGCTATGGAAATGCCATAATAGGTAGGTATGGTGGCTGTTTTGAGGAAGGTATATGGTGGGTTTATGGTACCGGCGAAAGTTGCACGGTACTAGAGAGGCTAGCAATGTTGGAAGGGTGAGAGTGCGTATAATCCTATGGACTCAACATTAGTCACAAATAACTCATATACTTATTGCAAAAATCTATTAGTTATCGAAAAAAGTACTACGCTCATGCTCCTAGGGGGATAGATTGGTAGGAAAAGACCATCGCTCGTCCTCGACCGCCACTCATAAGGAAGACAATCAATAAATAAATCATTCTCCGACTTCATCACATAACAGTTCACCATACGTGCATGCTACGGGAATCAGAAACTTTAGAACAAGTATTTCTCAAATTCACAACTACTCAACTAGCATGACTCTAATATCACCATCTTCATATCTCAAAACAATCATCAAGTATCAAACTTCTCATCCTATTCAATGCACTTCTTATGATAATTTTCATTATACCCATCTTGGATGCCTATCATATTAGGACCAATTTTATAACCAAAGCAAATTACCATGCTGTTCTAAAGGACTCTCAAAATAATATAAGTGAAGCATGAGAGATCAATAATTTCTATAAAATAAAACCACCACAGAGCTCTAAAAGATATAAGTGAAGCACTAGAGCAAAGTTATCTAGCTCAAAAGATATAAGTGAAGCACATAGAGTATTCTAATAAATTCCAATTCATGTGTGTCTCTCCCAAAAGGTGTGTACATAAAGGATGATTGTGGTAAAATAAAAAACAAAGACTCAAATCATACAAGACGCTCCAAGCAAAACACATATCATGTGGTGAATAAAAGTATAGCCTCAAGTAAAGTTACCGATGGAAGAAGACGAAAGAGGGGATGCCTTCCAGGGCAATCCCAAGCTTAGGCTTTTGGTTGTCCTTGAATTTTACCTTGGGTTGCCTTGGGCATACCCAAGCTTAGGCTCTTGCCACTCCTTATTCCATAATCCATCAAATCTTTACCCAAAACTTGAAAACTTCACAACACAAAACTCAACAGAAAATCTCATGAGCTCTGTTAGTATAAGAAAACAAACCACCACTTAAGGTACTATAATGAACTCATTCTTTATTTACATTGGTGTTAAACCTACTGTATTCCAACTTCTCTATGGTTCTTACCCTCCGATACTAGCCATAGATTCATCAAAATAAGAAAACAACACACGAAAAACAGAATCTTTCAAAAACAGAACAGTCTGTAGTAATCTGTAGGTTTCGAATACTTATGTAACCCCAAAAATTCTGAAATAAATTTGTGGACGTGAGTAATTTGTTTATTAATCATATGAAAAAAGAATCAACCTAATTGTACTCTCCAGTAAAAAATGGCAGCAAATTTCGTGAGTGCTAAAGTTTCTGTCTTTTACAGCAAGATCACTAAAACTACCCCCAACTCTTCCCAAAGGTTCTACTTGGCACAAACACTAATCAAAAGCATAAAACCACATCTAAACAGAGGCTAGATGAATTATTTATTACTAAACAGAACCATAAAGCAAGAAACAAAAATAAAATTGGGTTGCCTCCCAACAAACGCTATCGTTTAACGCCCCTAGCTAGGCATAAAAACAAGAATAGACCTAGGTATTGTCATCTTTGGTATGCAATTCATAGGTAGCTCTCATAATAGATTCATAAGGTAATTTAATTTTCTTTCTAGGAAAGTGTTCCATGCATTTCCTTAATGGAAATTGGAATATAATATTCCCTTCTTTCATATCAATAATTGCACCAATCCTTCTAAGGAAAGGTCTACCAAGAATAATAGGACATGTAGGATTGCAATAAATGTCAATAACAATGAAATCTATGGGCACATAATTCCTATTTGCAACAATAAGAACATCATTAATCCTTCCCATAGGTTTCTTAATAGTGGAATCCACAAGATGCAAATTTAAAGAACAATCATCAAAGTCACGGAAACCTAACACATCACACAAAGTTTTGGGAATCGTGGAAACGCTAGCACCCAAATCACATAAAGCATAGCATTCATGATCTTTAATTTTAATTTTAACAGTAGGTTCCCAATCATCATGAAGTTTTCTAGGGATAGAAACTTCTAGTTCAACCTTTTTTCATGAGATTGCAACAAAGCATCAACGATATGTTTGGTAAAAGTTTTATTTTGACTATAAGCATGCGGAGAATTTAGCACGGATTGCAACAAGGAAATACAATCTATCAAATAGAAATTATCATAATTAAGTTCCTTGAAGTCCAAAATAGTGGGTTCATTGCTATGTAAAGTTTTGACCTCTTCAATCCCACTTTTACCAATTTTTGCATCAAGATCTAAAAACTCCGAATTATTGGGACGCCTTTTAACTAAAGTTGACTCATCTCCAGTCCCATCATTATCAAGATTCATATTGCAAAACAAAGATTTAATAGGAGACACATCAATCACTTTTAGATCTTCATTCTTATTATCATCAAATTCTTCCGGTTTGGCGGCCATCTTATTAACTAAGGTGGTCTGCTTGTCCGAAATTTGGGCTATTAAGTTTTCAAGATGAGCAAACTAAGATTTCAGACCATAAAATTCTTTAGACATATCATCGAGCTCTTTATTCATATAACCCATAAATCCTTTTTGTTCTTTAAGCTCATTCCTGAAGAAATTATTATGCTCAAACAACAAGGACATAAAACTTCTAACGTTGTTTTCAATTTCTTCCAACCTTATAAGGTGAGGATCACTTTTTGGTAAAGCCATCGCGGCAAATAATCCAACACACAAGCACATAAGAAGCGATAGAAAAGAGGCGGGCGGAAAAGAGGGCGAATAAAATGGCAAGGGTGAAGTGGGGGAGAGGAAAACAAGAGGCAAATGGCAAATAATGTAATGCGAGGGATAAGAGTTTGTGATGGGTACTTGGTATGTCTTGACTTTTGGTAGATCTACCCGACAACGGTGCCAGAAATCTGCACATTGGTGGGAGATCAAATCTTGACTTGACTTGGTGTAAGCCTCCCCGGCAACGGCGCCAGAAATCCTTCTTGCTACCTCTTGAGCAATGCGTTGGTTTTTCCTTTAAGAGGAAAGGGTGATGCAGCAAAGTAGCGTAAGTATTTCCCTCAGTTTTTGAGAACCAAGCTATCAATCCAGTAGGAGACTACACGCAAGTCCCTCGTACCTATAGAAACAAATAAGAACCTCGCAACCAACGCGATAAAGGGGTTGTCAATCCCTTCACAGTCACTTACGAGAGTGAGATCTGATAGAGATAATAAGATAAATATTTTTTGGTATTTTTATGATATAGATTGGAAAATAAAGATTGCAAAATAAAATAGATTGGAAACTTATATGATAAAAGATAGACCCGGGGGCCATAGGTTTCACTAGTGGCTTCTCTTAAGATAGCATAGGTATTACGGTGGGTGAACAAATTATTGTCGAGCAATTGATAGAAAAGTGAATAATTATGAGAATATCTAGGCATGATCATGTATATAGGCATCACGTCCGCAATAAGTAGACCGAAACGATTCTGCATCTACTACTATTACTCCACACATCGACAACATGCATCTAGAGTATTAAGTTCATAAGAACAGAGTAATGCATTAGGCAAGATGACATGATGTAGAGGGATAAACTCAAGCAATATGATATAAACCCCATCTTTTTATCCTCGATGGCAACAATACAATACGTGCCTTGCCGCCCCTGCTGTCACTGGGAAAGGACACCGTAAGATTGAACCCAAAGCTAAGCACTTCTCCCATTGCAAGAAAGATCAATCTAGTAGGCCAAACCAAACTGATAATTCGAAGAGACTTGCAAAGATAACCAATCATACATAAAAGATTTTAGAGAAGAATCAAATATTGTTCATAGATAAACTTGATCATAAACCCACAATTCATCGGATCTCGACAAACACACCGCAAAAAGAGTTATATCAAATATATCTCCAAGAAGATCAAGGAGAACATTGTATTGAGATCCAAAGAGAGAGAATAAGCCATCTAGCTAATAACTATGGACCCGAAGGTCTGTGGTAAACTACTCACACATCATCGAAGATGCTATGGTGTTGATGTAGAAGCCCTCCGTGATCGGTTCCCCCCTCCGACGGAGCTCCGGAAAAGGCCCCAATATGGGATCTCTTGGGTACAGAAGGTTACGGCGGTGGAAATAGGGTTTCGTGGTGCTCTTGAATGTTTTCAGGGTATATGGACATATATAGGAGGAAGAAGTAGGTCGGTGGAGCTACGAGGGGCCCACGAGGGTGGGGGCGCGCCCAGGGGGGCAAGCGCGCCTTCCTGCCTCATGGCCTCCTTGTTGATTTCTTGACGTCTACTCCAAGTCCCCTGGATCATGTTTGTTCCAAAAATGACTCTCCCGAAGGTTTCATTCCGTTTGATATTCCTTTTCTGCGAAACACTAAAATAGGCAAAAAACAACAATTTGTACCAGGCCTTCGGTTAGTAGGTTAGTCCCCAAAATAATATAAAAGTTTATAAATAAGGCCATTAACATCCAAAACAGATAATACGATAGCATGGAACAATAAAAAATTATAGATACGTTGGAGAAGTATCAACTACGCTCGCACGCCTCGCGTTCAGTCAAGGTCAAGCAGCTGTCCGCACGGCACCTCCTACAGCCATTAAAACCAAGACACATGGCGTCACATGAATGATTAACAGAACGCACACGGTTTGAATTATACAAATGTTTGAGATATAAAGTGGCAGCTATTTTTTCGAAATGCCTTTGTTGGCTGTCATTATTCGAGTGCGCCTTCTCTCAAAATGGACACAAAAAATACCACATCATGTCGGGTGCCATTCCATGAAAGCATGCCAAGTTTCATGAATTTCATACGAGTTTCGGATTTACTAGAATTTAAAAACTAGGCATCTCAATGTTTTGTCGGCAATCAAGGGTGCCCTGGTGTTTGAAATCCATTCCCATTTCTTGCATGGGACCTAAGCATGCACCCAAGGACATAGATTTGATTTTTCAACCAATATGCACTGGAGCATGTGCATGTAGTTCAATTTTGAATTATGCACATAAATGCATTGAAAACCCAGTTAATGCATAAAAATGTCCAAAAGAACCCCAAAAATCACAAAAATTGACACAACACACCTATTGTTCTATGTTGACACGAGAAAATTTTTGGAAGCAATAAGAGGCAGTGGATATCGTTTTGTCCCCAAAGGTGGGACGTTCCCTACCGAAACCGTGATGCTTGTTGTGAGAAGTTCTGGTTTGTGAGAAGCATATACCCAAACCTGCCCAAACGGTATTTTCTTACCACGACATGTTGATGCCGCTCCATGAAAGCATGCCAAGTTTCATGAATTTCAGACGAGTTTTGGATTTACTAGAATTTAAAAATGAGGCATCTCAATGTTTTTCCTGCAATCAACGGTGCCCTGGTGTTTGAAATTTATTCCCATTTCTTGCATGGGACCTAAGCATGCACCCAAGGACACAGATTTGACTTTTCAATCAATTTATATGCACTAGAGCATGTGCATGTAGTTCAAATTTGAATTATGCACATAAATGCATTGAAAACTCAGTTAATGCATAAATATGTCCAAACGAACCCCGAAAATCCCAAAAATTGACACAACACTCTTGTTGTTCTATGTTGACACGATAAATTTTTTGAAAGCAATAATAGGCAATGGATATCGTTTCGTCCCCAAAGGTGGGATGTTCCCTACCGAAACCATCATGCTTGTTGTGAGAAGCTCTGGTTTGTGAGAAGCATATACCTGAACCTGCCCCAAATGGGACAAATTTTTTAACACGGCATGTTGATGCCGCTCGATGATAGCATGCCAAGTTTCATGAATTTCATATGAGTTTTGGATTTACTCGAATTTAAAAACCAGGCATATCAATGTTTTGCCGGCAGTCAACAGTGCCCTGGTGTTTGAATTTCATTCCCATATCTTGCATGGGACCTAGAAATTCACCCAAGGACACACATGTGTTTTTCAACCAACCTTAGTGCATTGGAGCATGTGCTTGTAGTTCAAATTTGAATTATACACATAAAATGCCTAGAAAACCCATTTAATGCATAAAAAGGCCAAACGAACCCCGAAAAATTCCAAGATTGAAAACAACACTCATGTTGTTCTATGTTGACACTAGAATTTTTTTGAAAGCAATAAGAGGCAATGAATATCGTCCAATCCCCAAAGGTGGTACGTTCCCTATCGAAACCATCATGATTGTTGTGAGAAGCTCTGGTTTGTGAGAAGCTTATACCCAAACCTGCCCCAAATGGGAAAAAAATCACCACAACATGTTGATGCCGCTCCATGATAGAATGCCAAGTTTCATGAATTTCATATGAGTTTGGATTTACTGAAATTTAAAAACCAGGCATCTCAATGTTTTGCCAGCAATCAACATCGCCCTAGTGTTTGATTTTCATTCCCATCTCTTGCATGGGACCTAGAAATTCACCCAAGGACACACATGTGATTTTTAAACCAACTTTGGTGCATTGGAGCATGTGCTTGTAGTTCAAATTTGAATTATGCACATAAAATGCCTAGAAAACCCAGTTAATGTATAAAAAAGGCCAAACGAACCCCGAAAAATTCCAAGATTGAACACAACACTCCTGTTGTTCTATGTTGACACTAGAAATTTTTTGAAAGCAATAAGAGGCAACAGATATCGTCCCGTCACCAAAGGTGGTACGTTCCCTATCGAAACCATCATGCTTGTTGCGAGAAGCTCTGGTTTGTGAGAAGCTTATACCTGAACCTGCCCCAAATGGGACAAAATTTTCACCACGGCATGTTGATGCCGCCCCATGATAGCATGCCAAGTTTCATGAATTTCAGACGAGTTTTGGATTTACTAGAATTTAAAAACCAGGCATCTCAATGTTTTGCCGGCAATCAACAGTGCCATGGTGTTTGAATTTCATCCCCATCTCTTGCATGGGACCTACAAATTCACCCAAGGACACACATGCGGTTTTTCAACCAACTTTGGTGCATTGGAGCATGTGCTTGTAGTTCAAATTTGAATTATGCACATAAAATGCCTAGAAAACCCAGTTAATGTATAAAAAAGGCCAAACGAACCCCGAAAAATTCCAAGATTGAACACAACACTCCTGTTGTTCTATGTTGACACTAGAAATTTTTTGAAAGCAATAAGAGGCAACAGATATCGTCCCGTCACCAAAGGTGGTACGTTCCCTATCGAAACCATCATGCTTGTTGCGAGAAGCTCTGGTTTGTGAGAAGCTTATACCTGAACCTGCCCCAAATGGGACAAAATTTTCACCACGGCATGTTGATGCCGCCCCATGATAGCATGCCAAGTTTCATGAATTTCAGACGAGTTTTGGATTTACTAGAATTTAAAAACCAGGCATCTCAATGTTTTGCCGGCAATCAACAGTGCCATGGTGTTTGAATTTCATCCCCATCTCTTGCATGGGACCTACAAATTCACCCAAGGACACACATGCGGTTTTTCAACCAACTTTGGTGCATTGGAGCATGTGCTTGTAGTTCAAATTTGAATTATGCACATAAAATGCCTAGAAAACCCAGTTAATGTATAAAAAAGGCCAAACAAACCCCGAAAAATTCATTCCCATTTCTCCCCTATCGAAACCATCATGTTTTGTTGTGAGAACTCTTGTTTGTGAGAAGCTTATACCCAAACCTGCCCCAAATGGGACAAAATTTTCACCGCGGCATGTTGATGCCGCTCCATGATAGCATGCCAAGTTTCATAAAAAAGGCCAAACGAGCCCCAAAAAATTCATTCCCATTTCTTCCATGGGACCTAAGCATGCACCGAAGGACACCGATTTGATTTTTCAACCAATTTGTATGCACCGGAGCATGTGCATGTAGTTTAATTTTGAATTGTGCACCTGAAATGGCTAGAAAACCAATTTAATGTATGAAATGTCCAAATGAACCCTGAATAATTCCAATTCTTTTACGACACACATCAGTTGCATGTTCATTGCAGATAAAAGGTTTAGCAATTCAAACACCGTCCATTGCTGTTGTGACCCCATTTTGTAATTCAAATCAAGTAGATCCCACACAGTTTATTCTCACCAACCGTGTGAGATGTAGTACAAAATATCTTGGAGCACCGTCGGTGTATAGTACGCCTATGGCTTACGCGAGAAGGCGCGTCGGCTACAGTCCACAACCGGCGTGTCAAGCACACTTGCTCGCTCCCCCAAAACTCCTGCCTCTGCATCCCTCACAATCTCGAAAATATCTACCACCTGGAAGGTTTTAATGTTTGATAGCACACGATTAGTATGTGCGGACCGTGTGCGATGTCTGTTACTCCTGCTCTGCTTCAGTCCCTTGATTCAAATTTCCAATAGCCCCGGTATTTTACTCCCGCCTTTGCATCCCTCGCAATCTCAAAAATATCTGCTCGCCCTTGATCCAAATTTTCAGTAGCCCCACCTTGTTACTCCCGCCTAGTAAAATTTTCAGTTGCCATAGTATTTCCTCAAACACAACCTCCGCTCACACAGACACACACAACCCTCGAAACCATTGGTAGGTCGCCGCCATCGCCGGCGTCTCCATCCTCAACCTATGCATGTGTGCCGGGGAGCTCGAGTAGCTAATGGCCGAACAGAGGTTTATCGCGTCCTTTTCGCCCCACACTGGCGAGGTGGTCGCCGAGGTGTCCCCGTCGTCCTTCGCGGGCCTGATCCGCCGTCGTCGGTCCTCCGATCTGCCCGCCGCCGTGCCCCTACGCCGGTTCAAGGACTTCCCCGTCCTCCCCCGGACCCGGCAGCCAACGAAGTCCTACTTTGGGGTCCGGCAGCGGCGGTGGGGGACATGGGTCGCTGAGATTAAAGATCGAGAGACCCACACCCACCGGTGGCTCGGTAGCTTCCACACGGCCGAGCTCGCGGCCATGGAGTATGACCGCTGGCAGGTCCGCTACCACGGCACGGCGGCTAGGCTCAATTTCCCCTTCGGCACACGTCCGGTTCACCTTGTTCCACCGGAGCCAAGGGTTGTGAGCTCGGCTATGGTGCAGGAGGACCGCGAGGCATGGGAGCATCTTGAGGCTGAGGCCACCGATGAGGCCTACATGCAAGAGCTCCGCCGGTAGCACCCGGAGCTCGTGGAGGCGGAGCGGGCAATCTTTGCTGGTGCGGAGGGCGGCGAGGTTTATCGTGTTCTCCTCTGATGACGAGGTCGAAGGCGGCGAGGACGGCGGCGAGGTTATCGCGCTCTCCTCTGATGACGAGGTCGAAGGCGACGACGACGGCGGGGTGGAGGGCGTCGAGGTGGGCCCCGAGGACGAGGAGATCGACGTTGACGAGTGGAGGAGTGCCTTCCCCAATGACCCCGACGACGGTACTGGCCCGGACCCAGCTCGCGGTACACCGTACATCACAAGGAAGGATTGCTTGACCTCTACTTCGACCGAAAGTAGTTTAGCTTAGTTTAAATTTATGTTTTATGTTCGGTTATGCAAAACCATCTATGTTTATGTTTGAATGCATGCTACTTTTGGTCGAACCTGCTTTGAACTTGATCAAATTGAAGTTTACAACCTTAAGTTTAGGGGATCGACTAGAAAAGGCCAAAAATTGCTGGAGTATATATATATATATATATATATCCACTAAGGGTTTTAGTCCTTTAACTTTTTAAGGATCGCCTAGAGATGTCCTTATGACTTGTTTATTTTAGTTCTTCAAAATGTGATGCTCTATATGTGCAACTATTTGCTGTGCAGTTCAATTTCATCAATAACAGTTTCAACAATACCACTATGAATTACGATATTTGGTTGCTGTTAAGGATATTGCAGTTAACATGCCTTTTTGTTTTTCAATTGTTGTTTAGCAACATGCATTGTACTGAATGACTAAATATGCAATCCTAGGCTACATAGCAACAAGGAAGAGTGTTACCTTAATGATCTAATGATGTCTAGATATACATGTAATAAAATCTTATATAATGGGATGGATGGAGTGTTGTACTACATCATTTTTCAATTGTTGTTTAGCTTCTAATATTAACTTGGTGCTTTTAGGTACATATATCATTGCCAAAGATCCACACTTCGGCCCTTTCTATGTATGGGGCAATGAGATATTCATGAACCAGCATCAAGTGAGGAAACTGATAAAGATTGTTACTAAAATGGGTCAAAAGATGTCAATCGAACTATTTGTTTACACTTTATGCAAGACAACAGTGAACTGCAGGATGGTAAGTAAGAACTCCATAGCCTTGTTTTTACTGCCCGTAATGAGTTGTGTTAGATGACAATATCTTAATCTTTTATTGTTTGCAGTGGATCCTGAAGTAGTTTACTCAAGATTACCTCTCAAACTACATGATTGGCGGTCGGCCATCATAAGGGGTTGGACTAGAGTCCTGCATGCCTTCTGCATCCACGAGAGCACAATAGGGCCATTCCGCTTGTCCTTGTTCAGCAACTGGAATGTCCGTCGCCTCTTTCTTTACCATCTGTAATAGTACAAGTATAGAACCTTGGTACATCATTCTTTATTTGGTGCTTCTGTAATTCTTAAACATATGTACCTGTGAATCGAATAATGCATTGGTTGTTTGAACCTGATGGATATGAATAAAGCTATAGCCTACTTTCAAGTTTAAATTAGGTACAATTTTAAATAGCAGCAATTAAATTAGGGCGAAATTACGTTGTGTAGGTCATTACGACACACACAGTTGGTAAACACAAACGTTTGCGATATACACCATAATCCAAGACGGTTCACAAAGAGGAAACGTGTGCGAGCATGCACACAGTTGCCGTTCGCAAAGAGTGTGTGATGTCAGACACTATCACATACAGTGCGGGAAAACTAAATGTGTGTGATTGTCTACCTATTGTACATGGTTTATAATCATGAACTGTTTGTGATGTGCCAGGCATCATAAATCTCCTGTGCCTAGAATCTGCCTAGAAAACTGCCGTGCCTGGAATCTGCCTAGTTTTAGGCAGAACCACAAAACTCCGACTGCGATGGCAATGCGAGCACAAACGAGTGGCAAGGATGAAGCATTTGGGATATTTGAGATATCGGAAACGGTTATACAGGGACAACTATATGCATTAAGGCTCCCTATCCCCGACGGTTTCTGGGTCATGTGGGAAGGACCCCCCTATCGCCCACACTCACTTGGAGACGGTTCCATATGCCGTCGCGGAAAGGGGTTAAAACCCGTTTGTTTAGGACCGATGCGCACCAGTGTTTGGGTATTCTATGAAGACACAATTGTCCGCTTTGGGTTCGAGCTTTTCTGGCTGAAGCCTTTCGACATAAGCATCGCAGTCCCAAACCTTAAGAAACGACAATGTAGGTTTCTTGCCAAACCATAGTTCATACATTGTCGTCTCCACGGACTTTAGATGGTGCCCTATTTAAAGTGAATGTAGTTGCCTCTAATGCATAACCCCAAAACGAGAGTGGTAGATCGGCAAGAGCCATCATAGAATGCACCATATACAATAAGGTTCGATTACGATGTTCGGACACACCATTACGCTATGGTGTTCCAGGTGGCGTCAACTGTGAAACGATTCCACCTTGTCTTTAGTGATTGCCAAACTCATAACTCAGATACTCTCCCCTTGATCAGATCATAGGAACTTGATCTTCTTGTTACGATGATTCTCAACTTCACTCTGAAATTGCTTGAACTTTTCAAACTTTTCAGACTTATGCTTCATTAAGTAAATATACCAATATCTACTCAATTCATCAGTGAAGGTGAGAAAATAACGATATCCACCGCGTGCGTCAACACTCATCGGACCACACACATCAGCATGTATGATTTCCAACAAGTCACTTGCCCGTTCCATTGTTCCAGAAAATGGGGTTTTAGTCATCTTGCCAATGAGGCATGGTTCGCATGTGTTAGGTGATGCAAAATCAAGTGACTCCAAAAGTCCATCGGTATGGAGGTTCTTCATGCGCTTTACACCAATATGACCTAAGCGGCAGTGCCACAATAAAGTGGTACTATCATTATCAACTCTACATCTTTTGGTATCAATGTTATGAACATGTGCATCACTACGACCGAGATTCAATAAACCATTCACATTGGGTGCATGACCATAGACAATATTATTCATGTAAATAGAATAACCATTGTTCTCTGACTTAAATGAATAACCGTATTGCAATAAACATGATCTAATCATGTTCATGCTCAACGCAAACACCAATGCAAACAACATTTATCTAGGTTCAACACTAATTCCGGAGGTAGAGGGAGCGTGCGATGGTGATCACATTAACCATGGAAACACTTCCAACACACATTGTCACCTTGCCCTTATCTAGTCTTTGTTTATTCCGTAGCTTTTGTTTTGAGTTTCCAGTCTTCGCAACTGAACCGGTATCTAATACCCAGGTGCTACTAGGAGTACTAGTAAGGTACACATCAATAACACATATATCAAATATACTTTTGTTGAAGTTACCAGCCTTCTTATCTCCCAAGTATTTGAGGCAGTTCCGCTACCAGTGACTGTCGGTGTCAAGACCGGCGGATCTCGGGTAGGGGGTCCCAAACTGTGCGTCTAGGTCGGATGGTAACAGGAGACAGGGGACACTTTGTTTTACCCAGGTTCGGGCCCTCTCGATGGAGGTAAAACCCTACTCCTGCTTGATTAATATTGAAGATATGGGTAGTATAAGAGTAGATCTACCACGAGATCAAGGAGGCTAAACCATAGAAGCTAGCCTATGGTATGATTGTGTATGGAGTTGATCCTCTACGGGCTACAACCCTCCGGTTTATATAGACACCGGATAGGGTTAGGGTTACACAGAGTCGGTTACAATGGTAGGAGATCTTGAATATCACATCGCCAAGCTTGCCTTCCACGCCAAGGAAAGTCCCATCCGGACACGGGACAAAGTCTTCAATCTTATATCTTCATAGTCCAGGAGTCCGGCTGAAGGTATAGTCCGGCTATCCGAACACCCCCTAATCCAGGACTCCCTCAGTAGCCCTTGAACCAGGCTTCAATGATGACGAGTCCGGCGCGCAAATTTTCTTCGGCATTGCATGGCGGGTTCCTCCTCCAAGTCCTTCATAGAAGATTGTAATCACCAAGAGTAGTGTCTGGCTCTGTAAAATAAGTTTCCACATATTGCTATAGAGAGAATAATATTAACACAAATCAAATCTGCTGACGTATTCTGCAGTGCGCCATCACACTACAGCCAAGTCCTTTACTCGAATCATTTTTACTTTTCCACCTCATCATGTTTTGCGAGGTGGTTTCCTTGGCACGTCTTGTCAAAGCAGAGATCGTGTGCCCTTTTTACGGGATTCTCATTAATACGGATGTGGGTAACCCAATCATGCCCGTTAGCATGTTTTCTCGATTAAAGGCGAGTCCCAAACGGTTACGGGGAGGGCTCTTGGTATTCAACCTCTTATAAAGAGACCAAGGCCTTACTCCTTTTTCCAACCTCAAACAAGTTCGCCGTCGCCTCGAGTTCCAACACCCTAGGCTTCAGATTGCAGGCGCTTTGGACCTTCGACAATGTCCGGTTCCGACCTTCAAGGCCGATGGATGCCCTCCTCCGTCACGGAGGAGGATGTGCTAAAGTTGAGAGAGGCTAAGTTCCTGACCGCCGAAATTCCGCATAGGTTGCCTGCTCAAGGGAAAGCTATTCCCAATCCCCAGCCCGGTGAGAGCGTAGTGTTCATGTCTCACTTCCTTCGGGGGTTAGGCTTCCCGATGGATCCCTTCGTGAGGGGGCTGCTGTTCTATTATGGGCTGGAATTTCATGACTTAGCTCCAGAGTCCATCCTCCAAATTTCCTCATTCATCGTTGTGTGCGAAGCGTTCCTCCGCGTTACTCCTCACTTCGGTTTATGGCTCAAGACTTTTGGAGTGGAGCCGAAGATGATCGAGGGACGGCACGCAGAGTGCGGAGGTGCCGTCATAAGTAAGAATGCTGATGCTCCATGGCCCGAGGGCTTCTTTCAAGAGGAGCTCGGCTTGTGGCAACGAGAATGGTTCTATATCACCGCTCCCAGGAGCGCCAAGTGGGCGGCGCCTCCTACCTTTCGCTTGGGTCCCCCATCACGGCTAGCGTCATGGGTCAACAAAGGATTGGATTGGGGTTTGCCCAAAGACGTGCCCCTGTTACAGGGCCGAATTAAAGATCTCTTGGAAGGAGACCTCAGTTTGGTCAAGGTGATGCAGGTCATGCTGATTCGCCGAATATTGCCCGGCAAACGTCGCCCCCTTCGCCTGTGGGAGTTTAATCCAGATGGGCCGCGAGCTCTCCAAAATTTTATGGGCGCAACGCCCGCGGAGATTTATAAACTGTTCTTCGGATCACAAGAGATGTGTTCGGATTCAACTGAGGACGCAGGCTTAAGCTGCAATCGCCCGGATACTCAAGTAAGCAACTTTGTGCCCGGACCTTCTATCCGTATAACCGTCATAAACTTGCCCCTAAAAGAGCCGTCTTTTTGAACAGGAGTGGACAGCGAAGGCGAAGCTGATCAGGTGTCCGGCTCCCCTCCCTGAAACCAGGCCGGATCCTGTGCTAGTCAGGATGCTGGAGATAATGCCTTTGGAGAGGGAGGACAAGGAAGCTACGGCCTCCTCGAAGGAGGCTACTCCGAAGGGAGGAACCGACAATTCCTCTCCTAAAGGGAAGAAGAGAGCCGCTTCTGACGACTCAGAAACCATGGCCTCAAAACGGGGGAGAAAATCCTCGTCAGAGGGTCCGACGCCAGGAAGTTCCTTGGCCAGACTACGCCCTCAAGGGGATCAACCCTCAAGCGAGCCGTAAGTGGAGAAAAGATTTTCCTTTTGAGGGATGAGAGAAATCCGTGATTTTGCATCTGAGAAGATTTAGCTGAAATTTTACCTTGTAGCTCGGACCTCAGCCCCTCGCAGCAGAGCTCGTCTTCGGGGGATCTTCTTCCGGAGATGATGGAGAGCAGAACACCTCCCCCTGCCGTGCCGCCCAGCGAGGCAGGCGACCCTGAGGTGTCGTCGCGAAGGGTTTCTCCGAATCCGGCAGGGATGGGAGGTGGCAGTGCGGCCCCCCGAAGTCCTTCGCGTCCGGTCTTCGAAAGAGGCCATAGGACAAGTCCGGCACCGTCTGGTGCTCGGCCGGAAGAACTAAAGATTCTGCTGGGGCGAGCTTCTATCTCAGAAGAGCACCGTGCCTTGATGGGCACGGTGATTGAAAGGATTTCATCCGCAGAAAGCGGATTGCATGAGGCCGTCAAAAGTTTACTAACGGGTTTTGAGGTACGTTAGATAATGTACACTTTTGTCAGTTGCGCATAAATAAGATGCGCCCTGTGTAGATAGTAGCCCCTGAGACTCTGCGTGCTGTCAAGAAATGACGGCACGTAGAGGATCATAATCCCAGGTCTAAGATGTCGCCTTTGAATGTAGGTGGCGAGGTGTCCGGAATCAAACCGGACTAATGATTTGGCCGAACTAAAGCGGCAACTGGACGTGGCAGATGCCGACATCGCGCTTGTCAACAAGCGGCTTGATGAGGCTCAAGGTATGTAATTCTTCGAGCGGCATCAGGTAAGAGGAGCTTCATGCCGGTGTCTTACAATGTGTGTGCTTGATGTAGATGGTACTGCCGCCGTGGAGAATCTTAGGGCAGAACTTGCCCGAGCTAAGGAGCAAGCCAGGGAAAGTGATGCAGCTGCCAAGAAGGCCCTTGAAGAGCTGAGAGCCGAACAGGCTGCTCGCTGCCGAAGCAAAGAGGAGATGGCCGAGAAGTTAAAGAGCACTGTAGACCGTTGCGAACTTCTTGAGAAAGAAGACCGGGCGAGACAAACGGATTTAGAAAAGGCCGTTGCCGATGCCAAGGACGCTCGCTCTGCGATGAGAGCTGCGAAAGAGGAGCTGCGTCAGGCCGAACAGATTGCGGCTGGAAAGCCCTTTATGCCGCGGAGGAAGTTTTGTGATCCGAAGTTTGCTCCGTTGGACCGGATGTGGAGTGTGAAGGACACCTATCTGGACTTGGCAACGAGTGCCGCTGATGCGACCGAACACTTTCGATGTCAGAAAGATTGCGAAGTGGAAGAGCTTTTCTGGTCGCAGTTTCATAATCCAGAGCGTCCACTGGCAGTGGACGATCGTTTGGCTCAGTGGGCCGAACTGAATAGGTTGTCCGGACTCGCCATGAAGTACGTCATGGATCATCTGTGGCCGAGGAGATCGGAGCCGAAGAGTTATTTCAGCTTGGTGCAGCAATTTCTTGACGCGGTGCCGCGTATAGATGCAATTAAGAGGTCAGCATGCATAGAGGGCGCTAGGATGGCTCTAGCCCATGTTAAGACATACTGGGCAGAGATGGAGACCATCGTTGTTGCGTCCCGAGATTCGGACCAAAGCCGAGTACCTTCCGAGCACTATTTTCAGGAAGTTCTTGAAGGCGCTCGTGTAATAGAGACGCAGTGCTTGAAAGATGCTATGTTATGATAGCATATGTAATTAATATTTTGATAAAGTGTAGTGGCTGATTTTATACTTGTGCCTCCAAGTATTGTAAACACCTTCTAATCGGCCGTTTTAAGATATATATATATATATGTATATATATTTATATGTATAGAATCTGAAAGATGGCAGTCGTTGGCTTCAGCCCCCACGCACATAGTGCGGGGGTGCTCGTGGAAGACGCATTCTCACACTTAACCCAACGTCTTGGTCCTACAAAGGAGGTGATAGCGCAGCGGGCCAGGCAACCGGACTATAATGCTTTAACACTTTCACTTAGCCATAGGAGTTTGAAAATGAGACTCTTTAGGTAGCTCCTTGGTGGCCACTGCGCTCGTCCGAATTCGGGGCGCGTATGTGCCTGACCGGGAAGTGGTCCTTTGTCAAGGCGGAGGAATCCGATAGATTCCGATCGGTCATCGAGTGGCTGACCAGTCTCACGCTACATCATGACAGTCAGTTTTTGGCTTTCTCTACTGAGGTGCTCGCCCTGGCCGAACCGGGGGCACAATCGCAGTAGTTCTCCTGGTGCTACCTTAGCCTATAGAGCGGAACGTAAGGTAGCCGAACTCAGGAGCTGGGCAACCCAACATTTGACCGAAGACATGATTCGGAGCTGATGCATATAATGCCAAAACTCGCGACGCCGAACATTCCCTAAGGTGTTCGGTCTTTATGAGTGCGGGCCAAACAGCACTCTATTGAAAAAGCCCCTAGTGTCCAGGTACGTGCAAAAATTCTGACGTGGCCACATGCCAAGACGCCAGCCTCCTCCTTGGTTATATTGGGAAGAAAAACCAGGGGATGTATAGCAACAAGAGACAGTAAAAAAGGTTTACGCAGGGTCTTAATCTAAAAAGAATCCTTTAGGACGGGTCCCTACTGCACGTCTGCGCCTGTGTCTCCGTTGTGCCGTATCCTAGACGGGCGCCGCACGACGTTCATCTGCAAAAGAGAGGAACTGAGTTGAAAAACAGGTCGTGCCGAATTTTTTTTTAAATAAGCAAAGTATAAGGTAAGATATGTAAGTTTGAGCTTTATTGTCTCTTATTTGTGTATGCATGGAGCCCCTTGTGCGGGGGTATATGGCTTCTAGGCCTGCATCAATGATGATTTTGCACCGAACTCGTCTATCTGCGTTCGTGGTCTTTAAATGACCTATTTTGAAGTTTTTTGGCCGGTGAGGCCATTTTGCTGTGGGGCTGTTAAAGCGGCTGCACTATCCTCCGCTTGGGGAGGCGCACTTTAGTGCTTCCCCATCAAAGAGATGATGCCTCGTGGACCGGGCATCTTAAGCGTAAGGGATGCATAATGTGGTATTGCGTTAAATCGAGCGAAAGCTTCACGTCCCAGTAGTGCTTGATAGCGACTTGAGAACGGGACGACGTGGAAGGTCAGCTTTTCGCGGTGGAGGTTATCGGCAGAGCCGAATGTGACTGTGAGCCGAAGAAAACCCGTGCAATGGGTGTCCGGGCCAGGTATTACCCCTTGAAAGGAGGTTTTGCTGCGGCGGATTCTTGCTGGGTTTATCCCCATGTGCTGTATTGTATCCTGATATATCAGGTTTAGTCCACTGCCGCCGTCCATAAGGACATTTGAAAACTTAAGTCCGCCAATTATTGGATCAAGGATCAAGGCAGTCCATCCTACATTCCAGGTATTCCTAGAATAATCTAGCTGATCGAAGGCGATCGGTTTTGACAACCAGTGGCAGGATCCTTTGGGGATGGGCCGTGTGGTGCGTACCTTTACGGGCACTGCATGTTTTATTATGTGAAGTGAGTTCACTATTTTTACTTCTTTTGGGAAGTTCTTTTGTTTCCTGGTGCTCTGCTGTTGGGGTTCGTCCTCGCCTTCGCTTGGTGTGTCGAGCCCCTTGTGTTCGGCATTGAGTCTGCCGGATTGTTTGAAGACCCAACAGTCTCTGTGGGTATGGTTAGCAGGCTTCCCAGGAGTACTGTGTATCTGACATATCCTGTCCAGGATTTTATTTAAGTTGGATGGATCATCCCTGTTATTCTGAGGGGCGATTTTTCCTGATTTTATCATGAGCCTTTGAATCCGGCGTTGACTGCCGTGCTCTTCGGACTTTTGTCCTTAGTCCGGCGACGGTCTTTGTTGCGTCGCGGTCTTCCGTTTTCATCCCTGGTTTCGGATGTACTTGGGTCGCTGGGGCTGCACCTTGCCAACCAGCTGTCCTCCCCTGCACAAAAGCGGGTCATGAGGCTTGTTAGTGCGGCCATTGTTCTTGGCTTTTCTTGGCCGAGGTGTCTGGCGAGCCATTCGTCTCAAACGTTATGTCTAAAAGCTGCTAAGGATTCAGCGTCCGGACAGTCGACTATCTGATTCTTTTTAGTGAGGAATCTATTCCAAAATTGTCGAGCTGATTCTCCGGGTTGTTGAGTTATGTGACTAAGGTCGTCTGCATCCGGGGGGCGAACATAGGTCCCTTGAAAGTTTGCTCGGAAAGCATCCTCGAGCTCTTCCCAGCTTCCAATTGAGTTTTAGGGAAGGCTTTTAAGCCAATGCCGGGCTGGCCCTTTAAGCTTAAGGGGTAGATATTTTATGGCGTGGAGATCATCTCCTCTAGCCATGTGAATGTGGAGGATATAATCCTCGATCCAGACTCCAGGTCTGTTGTTCCATCGTATGCCTCTATGTTTACGGGTTTGAATCCCTCTGGGAATACATAGTCTAGGACCTCATCGGTAAAACATAGGGGGTGTGCGGCACCCCTGTATTTGGGTATGCCGGATTCTGATGATGGCTTCATAGCGTTGCTTACGAGAGCTTGCTTTCTTGGCCCATAAATGGACCTAACTGGGCCATGATGCGAATCCTTAGGAGGGTCGCATGCCAATTTAGGTGCGGCGCCGCTTGTTGCCTTATGGGGTCGTCTATCCGACCGTGTGGCTTTTTCATTTTTTTAATACGAGGGCTCTGAGGCCTGTTTGTCGAATTCAGGCAGTAGCTTTCTTTTCGGATAGCTTTTAGTGCGGCGACTGTCGCCGTACTTATCTGTGGCATTGATTACCTTGCTCCATCTGATCCAAAGTGCATCTTCCGCTGTTTTTAGCTTCCGCTTCTGCTTTTTTAGGCTGCATGCAGTTGCAACGAGCCTCTCATGGAGATTCTTCTGCTTCATAGGTTTATTTGGCGTGCGGTCGTTCGGAATGCCGTTTTCGCCGGGGGAGGGATGTTCGGTTTTTCTATCCGTGTTGCCTTGTTCGGATGGTTGCTCTAAGGCCTGTTCGTCGTCGACCGGCTCGTCCTGCTCTATGGCTGGGTTTTTGTCGAGGCGGGGCTTGGGCCGGCGTTTGCGCCGACGCCTTGATTGCATTTTGGGGGGTCGATCACTCGTCCTATCCCCTTTTTCCTCGTTGTCGTTTCCCTTAGAGGTGTCCACCATGTACACATCGTGGGATGGGGTGGCTGTCTAATGCCCTATGGGCGTTGGTTCGTCGATATCTCCTCCATCGTCATCCATGTTGTCGATGTCCTCGGAGCCGAAGTCAGGCATGTCAGTTAGATCGTCGACAGTGGCTACGAGGTGGGTGGTGGGTGGGTTTTGAATTTCCTCACCGTCCGTATCCCACCATTGCTGACCGTAGTCCGGCCAGGGCTCTCCTGATAAAGAGAGAGACTTAAGAGAATTCAGGATGTCGCCGAAAGGCGAATGCTGAAAGATGTCCGCTGCGGTGAACTCCATTACCGGCGCCCACTCGGATTCGATTGGCAGGGGCGCGGGGGGCTCGGAGTTCGGAGAGGAATCCGGCTCCTCGGAGTCACGGGCCATGCAGAGTGCGGGGCTGGAGTTCGGCTCGATCGCCTCTGAGATCGCAGCCCCTGAGGCAGCGTCCAACCGCTGATCCTTGATCGGCACAGTAGGTTCCAAATCAATGGTCGAAACCGATGCGTGTGCGGACTCCAAGGCGCTGTTCGGCGGCAGAGCTATATCGTGCCCATCGAGACAGTGCGGCACGCTTGGCTGTGGCTCGAATCCGTCGAAGATCAAGTCTCCGCGGATGTCAGCCGTGTAGTTTAGGCTTCCAAACCTGACCTGATGGCCAGGGGCGTAGCTTCCGATCTGCTCAAGGTGGTCAAGCGAATTGGCCCACAGTGCGAAGCCGCCGAAGACGAAGATGTGTCCGGGGAGGAAAGTCTCACCCCGGACCGCATCGTTGTTGAAGATCGAAGGAGCCATCGGTCCTAAAGGCGACGACACAGAGGAACTCTCAATGAAAGCACCAATGTCGGTGTCAAAACCGGCGGATCTCGGGTAGGGGGTCCCGAACTGTGCGTCTAGGTCAGATGGTAACAGGAGACAGGGGACACTTTGTTTTACCCAGGTTTGGGCCCTCTCGATGGAGGTAAAACCCTACTCCTGCTTGATTAATATTGAAGATATGGGTAGTACAAGAGTAGATCTACGACGAGATCAAGGAGGCTAAACCATAGAAGCTAGCCTATGGTATGATTGTGTATGGAGTTGATCCTCTACGGGCTACAACCCTCCGGTTTATATAGACACCGGATAGGGTTAGGGTTACACAGAGTCGGTTACAATGGTAGGAGATCTTGAATATCGCATCACCAAGCTTGCCTTCCACGCCAAGGAAAGTCCCATCCGGACATGGGACGAAGTCTTCAATCTTATATCTTCATAGTCCAGGAGTCTGGCTGAAGGTATAGTCCGGCTATCCGAACACCCCCTAATCCAAGACTCCCTCAGTGACCGTTCCCCTAGAAGCACTTCGTCTCGAGTTTGGGTTCTTGGGTTTCTTCTCTAGAGCGGCAACTGGCTTGCCATTCATGAAGTTTCCCTTCTTGCCCCTGCCCTTCTTGAAACTAGTGGTCTTGTTAACCATCAACACTTGATGCTCCTTCTTGATTTCTACCTTCACGGCCTTAAGCTCGACGAACAGCTCCGGGATCATCTTCCCTTACATGTTATAGTTCATCACGAAGCTCTAGTAGCTTGGTGATAGTGACTGGAGAACTTTGTCAATCAGTCCCTTATCTAGAAGATTAACTCCCATTTGATTCAAGCGATTGAAGCACCCAGACATTCTAAGCACATGCTCACTGGCTGAGCTATTCTCCTCCATCTTGTAGGCAAAGGTCTTGTCAGAGGTCTCAACCTCTCAACACGGGCATGAGCCTGAAATACCAATTTCAGCTCTTGGAACATCTCATATGTTCCATGGCATTCAAAATGCCTTTGGAGCCCCGACTCTAAGCTGTAAAGCAAGGCGCACTAAACTATCAAGTACTCATCAGAACGTGTCTGCCAGATGTCACTACAAAAAAATACACTTCCATGATGATACGTGTTTGTCACAGTAGGTCACGTTTTTTGTCATGCATGTACATCCATGACGATTTTATGACAGAATCAAGATAGTCATACCTGTGTTGTCGTAGAAGTGTTCCATGACATTACCAAAATTATCATCATGGAAGTGTCCACTTCCATGACGATAAATTGCGCGTCATGGAAGTGCTTTCATCAAGGGTGACCGACATGTGGCATCGACCATAACGAAACGCCGTTAATCTATCGGGTCCGGTTATGGATCTGATAACCCGCTAACAGCCCGGACCAATGAGGATTTTCCACGTGTAAAATTCTCATTGGCCGGAGGAAACACGTGTTGGCTCACCGTTGGGACAGATGTCATCCATTCATTGGACAGGAGATGCCTATGATAGGTCGACACGTGGCATGGCCCAACAGTGGCCCATTCCGGTGAAAAAGGCCGGCCTAGTAAAGATTAGCAGGCCGGCCCATAGAAGGCCTACTTGTGTCACATCCATTTAAGCCCACGACCCATACAAGATGTGCCAATTCGGCCCGTCAACGGCCCGTTAAAGATTTGACAACATTGCAGCCCATCATCAGTTCGAGCCTGTTAACACCCCGCTATATATTTGGGCTCAATATCGGCCCGATGTGATTTCGGCCTGTTAACGGCCCATTCAAGGGATGGGCCAATTTTCAGGATGTATGTCTTTTGGCCTTTTAGCAACCCATTTAAGTGTTGGGCTAATTTCTGGCCCGGTGTGTCTTTCAGCCTGTTGACGACCCATAAATGAGTTGGTCCATTTGTAGCCGGACCTTAGTTTTGGCCTTTTAGCAACCCATTTAAGTGTTGGGCCAATTCCCGGCCCGGTGTGTCTTTCAGCCTGTTTACGGCCCATAAATGATTTGGGCCATTTGTAGGCAGACCTAAGTTTTGGCCTTTTAATGGCCCACGCTCTTCATGGTCCAATACCAGCCCGGTTTCTCTTTCGGCCTGCTAAAGGCCCACAACACAGTTGGGCCATTTACAGTACGACCTGACTTTTAGCCTCTTAGCGGCCCATGCTCTTCATGGTCCAGTACGAGTCCGCTGTCTCTTTCGTCCTGCTAAAGGCCCACAGTATAGTTGGGCCATATGTACGTAGCCCGACCTTAGTAACGGCCTGTTAATGTCCCATGAAATCAAATGGGCCCACCCGTTGCCCGCTTCGATGTCGGCCTGTTAACGACCCGGGAGGTAAGAGGGCCGAAAATTAACTTTCGGCCTGGTAACGACCCATTAACTTAATGGGCCCACTGAAGTTCGTACATGTCTTTATGCCCAATTAGATAATTTGAGCCCATTACGACGAGCAATTATGCACAGGACCAAAACCGATCAAGCAAAGGTACGACATGCAGGGAAAAACATTGCACGTCTAGCATATATTACATGAAATTGCATCCACTGGGCAATCAAAGATTGATGCCAGTGCAAATAAATGAACAGAACCTAATGATCTACAATGTCACAATCTGCAACCTCAGCGCGGATGATGCCCATAAGCATGTGGGCAAGTTCTTACTGCTTTGCTACACTGTCTTTGAAAACATTGATCAGTTGTTGTTGCGCACGAATGTGCAGCTCTGATTCCTCCACCATTTCCATCATTGCTTCAACTATTAATTGGTTCACAAACATACATTTTTTCCGTTGCATTCGAGAGAGAGGAAACTGAGCAGATTCAGATGGCGATTTTGGCAGGCTTGTATTATTGATAGTGGAGAGTGTCTCGACCACTGCATCATAACATAAATTAGGAGGGGAACCGAACATATTAATCATGAGTTATTGCCATATTACCTGACCTAGATTTATTGGAAGGAAACAATAGGGTTGCCTTGCTGTTTTCAGAGTTTGTCTTCTTATCTTTAGCAGCCTGCACCAAATTAACACACTAGCGTTGCTATCATTGGCCAGGTCAGATAATAGGAAAGCAACATTGACACAACGAACGTTTGGGTAACCAGACCACACCAGCATACACCAAATTAACACAATATGGCACATCTATCATCAGCCAGGTATGGTAATACAAAAGCAACATTGATACAATGAATGAATGGGCAACCAGTGCATCACTACAATTCATTAATGTGCATGATATGAGATAGTACACTCATGCAGCTCAGTATGCAAAACTACCAGGCAGTTTTCCTTACAAAAATCAACATTGTCGCCTTTAACATTTTGCTACAACTGAATTTAGATCAGATAAAGGTTGGATTCACACTGATTAACAAAATACATGCTGATGTAAAAATATAGTGATATACATTAGGTACTTACATCGGCACTGGAGCACAGAGAATTCCCGCAAGATACTTTCCTCGAATACGATCCCAATGGAGGGAATCTTCTATCGTTTAACCTTATTTTCTAAAAGAGAGATGGGTAATAAACATGTATAAAATATGATCAAAATGCTATAAAATTTCATGATGCGAGGATACACACACGCTTCTTAGAATGGAGTTGACATATTTTTGCTGGACTGGAGCGGACTAGTTCTTTGACCTTGGAATCTACTTATTATCAGTGGGAGTTGGGTTTCTCTGTGCCGGAGTAGTATCTATGAAAACTGGAGTTGGTTTATTATCTTCTAACCTTTGGATCTTTTGCAAAGACCTGGTTTGTAACCCTTCAGATTCTAACATAGCCGTCTTCCCCTTGCATGCCTTATATAGAAGAATGGTGCTTCCACTATAAAACATGATACAACAAAGATGGAATAGGTACCGAAGAATAGAAAGGCATGACATATTGACATGTATTCCCTCCATCCGAAAATAAATGGATGGGTCTAGGCGTATTTCAGTTCTAGATACATCCAGTTTTATCCATTTCTGCGACATGTAATCCGGACGGAGGGAGTATGATGTAAGAGCTAGGGATACGACATGACAACAGTGTAAAAAAACACTACTTGAATGTAAAATTATATGCTAGCGGAATACATTACAGAAAAACACTAAGGCAACATATGCGTGTATGATTGGGTAACTAAGATGGCATTGCAAGAGACCACTAGAACAACACTTCAATGTAAAAAAGAACATGGTATGGTAGACAGATGAAGTACATACTGATGAATAACAATGCATAAGATATTGAGAAGCATGATGTCCAAACTAAGCAGAAGGCATTGTGATAGAGTAGAATGACAATACTTGAATTTGAAAACATGTTATCATTAACGGAATAGGTACTGAAAAACAGGAAAGCATGCCATATTTACATGCATGATCAGCAGGCGAAGCACAAGGCATTGCAATAGAGTAGATGCACTCCAGGACATTATATGCATGCTGTACCCATATCAAGGGCCAAGTTAGAGCAAGGACCTTATGGGGTGAATAGGATTCATCATCTTTCTGCAAGTCTTGTGAAGAACTGCCTTTACATGTTCCATCATATTGGGTATCATTGACATCAAGTTTGTTGGCCGTTACATTGCTCCATAAGGTTCTTGTGGATAAATTAGTGTGTGCAATTATATCTGACATGCATGGAAGACAAGTAGTAGTTAGATTTATGTAATTAGTGCCTGTAGGACGACATAAATAGTAGGACTAGGGTTAACTAGCAACAACAGGTCTCAAAAACTAAAGGGAGAACACCGATGAAAGCTACAGAATATGTATCGTTTGTACTCGAGATTAACTAGATGGCACACAAAAGTATTAAGGAACAACATAGGTTATACTAGAAGTGGTATAATACTATAATCACCAGCCCATGGGATAGCATTGGATGATGGATGATAACTATGGAAAAACGTTACCTAAAGAACAAGTCTCTTAGCTGAACTATGGAACAACGTTAACTCCTGAACAAGACCCGTAAGAGATCAACATGAATAGACAGTGAAATGTGATAATCTATTTTCAATGCTTAGATGAATAACAAAGCCATAAATGTTGCACAAAAGTAAGATGAGGGTACAACCAATCTGGCCGCCATCCATAGGAGTGAGCATCATGTGCTAACTTGTCGATGGCCCTGCAGTTGTTGTGGCTGTCCATGTCGGGCACGCGCATTCGATGCAGGGAAATGTTGAGTGGGGACTATAGCTCCCTTCTAGTGCATGCTTCCCTTGTTGGAGCAGCTGCGGTGAGTCGGAAGACAGTGTGGCTGAAGATGCAGAAAACGCATAATGTTATGAATGACACATCTCTCTGATATGAAGAAACACCCTAAGAGATCAACAACAAGGTACGAGAGTGGTCACACGCCTGTTGACTGGAGACTAAATTGGGGTCAAACGATTTTATTTTATTTTGGTACTGTCTGATCTACGCCGAATGGCTTGATGGCCGTCTTGTTCCTCCCGGCTGACACTGTTCAGAATCTTCCCCGAAGAGCCAGCGACCACCGGCAGAGCAGCCTGCCTCCGCCGTCCGTGGCCCCGACCAAAACCCCGCTCCCCGCCCCACCGCACTGCCGTGGTTGCGCCGCCCCTGGGCCAATCCACAAAGACTCGCCATCATCCAGATCCGGCGGCGGCAGTACCTTCAACCCACGCAACTCTAAGATAGCCATCTGTTCGTTGCTTCCACGGCGGACTTGCGCCCCCGCACCCTTACGTTAGACACTAGCCAACCGGCAGCCTAGGAGCTCCGCCGGCTTGAGGGGTGCTGCTTCCCATTGGGAATCGATTGGCCCAGAATAAAAATTCAGACAACTGACGCCTAACTAAAGTGATTTGAGATGAGGGTGCGACCTATCTAGCGGCCCAGTGAAGTAGGCAGCTCCAACTGCCTAGTCGGTGAGGCCGGCGCGGTTGTGGTGGCTACCAGCGGTAGGGAAGTATAGATGTCGCGATGGTCGACGGCTACGGGGAAGCAGCGCCAGGGCTCTGGACGGGTCCAAAGTTGGAGCCGCTCTGACGCCGTGAACAACAGCGAGGGTGAATCGGCTCCGGTACGGTTCACGCGGCCGTCGTCGAGGTAGCTCCGGCAGCACAGAGTAAGAGGCACATGGCCTAGTGCACGACAGCAAATGGAGAGCATCTCCGGGATTAGAGAGGAGGGCGGTTGTGAATTTTGTGCGGTGGGGGGCGCCATGGAGGAGGGGCTGAGGTTTCGCGGCTCGGGAGAAGGGAGCTTCCAGGGAGAAGGTGATTTGGCGCCCACGAGGTATGAATGATGAATTGGGAGGGGGAACCATGTCTTACGGACGCATTTGTCTGAAATGTGTGTGTGTGCGTGTGTGGGGGGGGAGTAACAGTTCTACCCCTCCCTTTAGGCTTCTCGGCTTGGGTCTGTGTACTGAGGGTCGGGGATAGTAGAGTAACTTTGCTTCTCCCAAATAGTGGGTGCGAGCGATTTCAGGCGAGGATGGTGTGTTTTGAAATATACTGGGCGGGAGCGATTTCGGGCGAGGAGGGTCCGTTCTGCACCTTCCACAACGTACACAACCACAACACTAACGACTGCCAAGAGCTCAGAGCCATTCGAGACGGATGCTTCGGTCGGAGCCCCGAGCGCAACGATAGGGGTTACGACCGAGGAGGAGGACGAAGTGGGGGATGCTGGGACGATCGTGGCCCCGTCAGGAGTGGCGTGACCTGCCTCGCGAGGACCACTAGCAGGACCAGCCTCGCGAGGGCGCCTGGAGGGACCAGCCTCGTGAGAACCGTCCTCAGGGCATTGCTGGCCTCCCTCCACTGCCGCCACCACCGAGGAGGAATGGCGACCACCATCAGGACGAGGGGGCTGGGGGCTTCCAAGAGCTGCGCGCTATCGCCTGCATCCTGGGCGGTGCTCAGGCCTCAGCTTCCCAGCACATCTTTGATACATCTCCGTCGTATCTACTTTTCCAAACACTTTTGCCCTTGTTTTGGACTCTAACTTGTATGATTTGAATGGAACTAACCCGGACTGACGCTGTTTTCAGCAGAATTGCCATGATGTTGTTTTATGTGCAGAAAACAAAAGTTCCCGGAATGACCTGAAACTCCACGGAATATCTTACAATAAATAATAAAAAATCCTTGCCAAAGATGAAGACCAGGGGGCCCACACCCTTTCCACGAGGGTGGGGGCGCGCCCCCTACCTCGTGGGTGAAGGAAATATGCCCTAGAGGCAATAATAAAGTTATTATTTATTTCCTTATATATCATGATAAAAGTTTATTATTCATGCTAGAATTGTATTAACCGGAAACATAATACATGTGTGAATACATAGACAAACAGAGTGTCACTAGTATGCCTCTAATAGACTAGCTTGTTAATCAAAGATGGTTATGTTTCCTAACCATGGACAAAGAGTTGTCATTTGATTAACAGGATCACATCATTAGATGAATGATCTGATTGACATGACCCATTCCATTAGCTTAGCACCCGATCGTTTAGTATGTTGCTATTGCTTTCTTCATGACTTATACATGTTCCTATGACTATGAGATTATGCAACTCCCGTTTGCCGGAGGAACACTTTGTGTGCTACCAAACGTCACAACGTAACTGGGTGATTATAAAGGAGCTCTACAGGTGTCTCCAAAGGTACATGTTGGGTTGGCGTATTTTGAGATTAGGATTTGTCACTCCGATTGTCGGAGAAGTATCTCTGGGCCCTCTCAGTAATGCACATCACATAAGCCTTGCAAGCATTTCAACTAATGAGTTAGTTGTGAGATGATGTATTACAGAATGAGTAAAGAGACTTGCCGGTAACGAGATTGAACTAGGTATGGGATACCGACGATCGATTCTCGGGCAAGTAACATACCGATGACAAAGGGAACAACGTATGTTGTTATGCGGTCTGACCGATAAAGATTTTCGTAGAATATGTAGGAGCCAATATGAGCATCCAGGTTCCGCTATTGGTTATTTACCGGAGACATGTCTCGGTCATGTCTACATTGTTCTCGAACCCGTAGGGTCCGCACGCTTAAGGTTTCGATGACAGTTATATTATGAGTTTATGAGTTTTGATGTACCGAAGTTAGTTCGGAGTCCCGGATGTGATCACGGACATCACGAGGAGTCTCGAAATGGTCGAGACATAAAGATTGATATATTGGACGGCTATATTCGGACACCGGAAGTGTTCCGGGTGATTTCGGAGAAAACCGGAGAGCCGGAGGGTTACCGGAACCCCCCGGGAGAAGTAATGGGCCATATGGGCCTTAGTGGAGAGAGAGAGGGGCAGCCAAAGGTGGGCCGCGCGCCTCCTCCCCCCTGGTCCGAATTGGACTAGGAGAGGGGGGCAGCGCCCCCCCTTTCCCTCTCCCTCCCCACTTCTTTCCCCCTCCTAGTAGGAGTCCTACTCCTACTAGGAGGAGGACTCCTCCTTGGCGCGCCTATAGGGCCGGCCGGCCTCCTCCCCTTGCTCCTTTATATACGGGAGCAGGGGGCACCCCTAGAGACACAAGTTGATCCACGTGATCATATTCTTAGCCGTGTGCGGTGCCCCCTTCCACCATAGTCCTCGATAATATTGTAGCGGTGCTTAGGCGAAGCCCTGCGATGGTAGTGCTTCAAGATCGTCACCACGCCGTCGTGCTGACGGAACTCTTCCCCGACACTTTGCTGGATCGGAGTCCGGGGATCGTCATCGAGCTGAACGTGTGCTAGAACTCGGAGGTGCCGTAGTTTTGGTGCTTGATCGGTCGGGCCGTGGAGACGTACGACTACATCAACCAAACGCTTCCGTTGTTGATCTACAAGGGTACGTAGATCACACTCTCCCCTCTCGTTGCTATGCATCACCATGATCTTGCGTGTGCGTAGGAATTTTTTTGAAATTACTACGAACCCAACAGTGGCATCCGAGCCTAGGTTTTATATGTTGATGTTATATGCACGAGTAGAACACAAGTGAGTTGTGGGCGATATAAGTCATACTGCTTACCAACATGTCATACTTTGGTTCGGCAGTATTGTTGGACGAAGCGGCCCGGACCGACATTACGCGTACGCTTACGCGAGACCGGTTCTCCCGACGTGCTTTGCACATAGGTGGCTTGCGGGTGACAGTTTCTCCAACTTTAGTTGAACCGAGTGTGGCTACGCCCGGTCCTTGCGAAGGTTAAAACAGCACCAACTTGACAAACTATCGTTGTGGTTTTGATGCGTAGGTAAGATTGGTTCTTGCTTAAGCCCGTAGCAGCCACGTAAAACTTGCAACAACAAAGTAGAGGACGTCTAACTTGTTTTTGCAGGGCATGTTGTGATGTGATATGGTCAAGACATGATGCTAAATTTTATTGTATGAGACGATCATGTTTTGTAACCGAGTTATCAGCAACTGGCAGGAGCCATATGGTTGTCGCTTTATTGTATGCAATGCAATCGCCCTGTAATGCTTTACTTTATCACTAAGCGGTAGCGATAGTCGTAGAAGCATAAGATTGGCGAGACGACAACGATGCTACGATGGAGATCAAGGTGTCGCGCCAGTGACGATGGTGATCACGATGGTGCTTCAAGGATGGAGATCACAAGAACAAGATGATGATGGCCATATCATATCACTTATATTGATTGCATGTGATGTTTATCTTTTATGCATCTTATCTTGCTTTGATTGACGGTAGCATTATAAGATGATCTCTCACTAAATTTCAAGATAAAAGTGTTCTCCCTGAGTATGCACCGTTGCCAAAGTTCGTCGTGCCCAGACACCACGTGATGATCGTGTGTGATAAGCTCTACGTCCATCTACAACGGGTGCAAGCCAGTTTTGCACACGCAGAATACTCAGGTTAAACTTGACGAGCCTAGCATATGCAGATATGGCCTCGGAGCACTGAGATCGAAAGATCGAGCGTGAATCATATAGTAGATATGATCAACATAGTGATGTTCACCATTGAAAACTACTCCATTTCATGTGATGACCGGTTATGGTTTAGTTGATTTGGATCACGTGATCACTTAGATGATTAGAGGGATGTCTATCTAAGTGGGAGTTCTTGAGTAATATGATTAATTGAACTTAAATTTATCATGAACTTAGTCCCTGATAGTATCTTGCTTGTTTATGTTAATTGTAGATAAATGGCCCGTGCTGTTGTTCCGTTAAATTTTAATGCGTTCCTTGAGAAAGCAAAGTTGAAAGATGATGGTAGCAATTACACGGACTGGGTCCGTAACTTGAGGATTATCCTCATTGCTGCACAGAAGAATTACATCCTGGAAGCACCGCTGGGTGCCAGGCCTGCTGCTGGAGCAACACCAGATGTTATGAATGTCTGGCAGAGCAAAGCTGATGACTACTCGATAGTTCAGTGTGCCATGCTTTACGGCTTAGAATCGGGACTTCAACGACGTTTTGAACGTCATGGAGCATATGAGATGTTCCAGGAGTTGAAGTTAATATTTCAAGCAAATGCCCGGATTGAGAGATATGAAGTCTCCAATAAGTTCTATAGCTGCAAGATGGAGGAGAACAGTTCTGTCAGTGAGCATATACTCAAAATGTCTGGGTATAATAATCACTTGATTCAGATGGGAGTTAATCTTCCAGATGATTGCGTCATTGACAGAATTCTCCAATCACTGCCACCGAGCTACAAGAGCTTTGTGATGAACTATAATATGCAAGGGATGAATAAGACTATTCCCGAGCTCTTCGCAATGCTAAAAGCTGCAGAGGTAGAAATCAAGAAGGAGCATCAAGTGTTGATGGTCAACAAGACCACTAGTTTCAAGAAAAAGGGCAAAGGAAAGTAGAAGGGGAACTTCAAGAAGAAAAGCAAGCAAGTTGCTGATCAGGAGAAGAAACCCAAGTCTGGACCTAAGCCTGAAACTGAGTGCTTCTACTGCAAGCAGACTGGTCACTGGAAGCGGAACTGCCCCAAGTATTTGGCGGATAAGAAGGATGGCAAGGTGAACAAAGGTATATGTGATATGCATGTTATTGATGTGTACCTTACTAGAGCTCGCAGTAGCACCTGGGTATTTGTACTGGTTCTGTTGCTAATATTTGCAACTCGAAACAGGGACTACGGATTAATCGAACACTGGCAAAGGACGAGGTGACGATGCGCGTGGGAAATGGTTCTAAAGTCGATGTGATCGCGGTCGGCACGCTACCTCTACATCTACCTTCGGGATTAATATTAGACCTAAATAATTGTTATTTGGTGCCAGCATTGAGCATGAACATTATATCTGGATCTTGTTTAATGCGAGACGGTTATTCATTTAAATCAGAGAATAATGGTTGTTCTATTTATATGAGTAATCTCTTTTATGGTCATGCACCTTTGAAGAGTGGTCTATTTTTGATAAATCTCGATAGTAGTAACACACATATTCATAATATTAAAGCCAAAAGATGCAGAGTTGATAATGATAGTGCAACTTATTTGTGGCACTGCCGTTTAGGTCATATCGGTGTAAAGCGCATGAAGAAACTCCATACCGATGGACTTTTGGAACCTCTTGATTATGAATCAATTGGTACTTACAAACCGTGCCTTATGGGCAAGATGACTAAAACACCGTTCTCTGGTACAATGGAGAGAGCAACAGATTTGTTGGAAATCATACATACAGATGTATGTGGTCCGATGAATGTTGAGGCTCGTGGCGGATATCGTTATTTTCTCACCTTCACAGATGATTTAAGCAGATATGGGTATATCTACTTAATGAAGCATAAGTCTAAAACATTTGAAAAGTTCAAAGAATTTCAGAGTGAAGTTGAAAATCATCGTAACAAGAAAATAAAGTTTCTGCGATCTGATCGTGGACAAGAATATTTGAGTTACGAGTTTGGTCTACATCTGAAACAATGCGGAATAGTTTCGCAACTCACGCCACCCGGAACACCTCAGCGTAATGGTGTGTCCGAACGTCGTAATCGTACTTTACTTGATATGGTGCGATCTATGATGTCTCTTACAAATTTACCGCTATCATTTTGGGGTTATGCTTTAGAGACGTCCGCATTCACGTTAAATAGGGCACCATCAAAATCCGTTGAGACGACACCTTATGAACTATGGTTTGGCAAGAAACCAAAGTTGTCGTTTCTTAAAGTTTGGGGCTGCGATGCTTATGTGAAAAAGCTTCAACCTGATAAGCTCGAACCCAAATCGGAGAAATGTGTCTTCATAGGATACCCAAAGGAGACTGTTGGGTACACCTTCTATCACAGATTCGAAGGCAAGACATTCGTTGCTAAGAATGGATCCTTTCTAGAGAAGGAGTTTCTATCGAAAGAAGTGAGTGGGAGGAAAGTAGAACTTGATGAGGTAACTGTACCTGCTCCCTTATTGGAAAGTAGTACATCACAGAAACCTATTTCTGCGACACCTACACCAATTAGTGAGGAAGCTAATGATAATGATCATGAAACTTCAGAACATGATACTACTGAACCTCGTAGATCAACCAGAGTAAGATCCGCACCAGAGTGGTACGGTAATCCTGTTCTGGAAGTCATGCTACTAGATCATGATGAACCTACGAACTATGAAGAAGTGATGGTGAGCCCAGATTCCAAAAAATGGCTTGAAGCCATGAAATCTGAGATGGGATCCATGTATGAGAACAAAGTATGGACTTTGGTTGACTTGCCCGATGATGGGCAAGCAATTGAGAATAAATCGATCTTCAAGAAGAAGACTGACGCTGACGGTAATATTACTGTCTACAAAGCTCGACTTGTCGCAAAAGGTTTTCGACAAGTTCAAGGGGTTGACTACGATGAGACCTTCTCACCCGTAGCGTTGCTTAAGTCTGTCCGAATCATGTTAGCAATTGCCGCATTTTATGATTATGAAATTTGGTAGATGGATGTCAAAACTGCATTCCTGAATGGATTTCTGGAAGAAGAGTTGTATATGATGCAACCGGAAGGTTTTGTCGATCCAAAGGGAGCTAACAGAGTGTGCAAGCTCCAGCGATCCATTTGTGGACTGGTGCAAGCCTCTCGGAGTTGGAATAAACGCTTTGATAGTGTGATCAAAGCATTTGGTTTTATACAGACCTTTGGAGAAGCCTGTATTTACAAGAAAGTGAGTGGGAGCTCTGTAGCATTTCTGATATTATATGTGGATGACATATTACTGATTGGAAATGATATAGAATTTCTGGATAGCATAAAGGGATACTTGAATAAGAGTTTTTCAATGAAAGACCTCGGTGAAGCTGCTTACATATTAGGCATAAAGATCTATAAAGATAGATCAAGACGCTTAATTGGACTTTCACAAAGCACATACCTTGACAAGATTTTGAAGTTCAAAATGGATGAAGCAAAGAAAGGGTTCTTACCTGTGTTACAAGGTGTGAAGTTGAGTCAGACTCAATGCCCGACCACTGCAGAAGATAGAGAGAAAATGAAAGATGTTCCCTATGCGTCTGCCATAGGCTCTATCATGTATGCAATGCTGTGTACCAGACCTGATGTGTGCCTTGCTATAAGTCTAGCAGGGAGGTACCAAAGTAATCCAGGAGTGGATCACTGGACAGCGGTCAAGAACATCCTGAAGTACCTGAAAAGGACTAAGGATATGTTTCTCGTATATGGAGGTGACAAAGAGCTCATCGTAAACGGTTACATTGATGCAAGCTTTGACACTGATCCGGACAATTCTAAATCGCAAACCAGATATGTGTTTACATTAAACGGTGGAGCTGTCAGTTGGTGCAGTTCTAAACAGAGCATCGTGGCGGGATCTACGTGTGAAGTGGAATACATAGATGCTTCGGAAGCAGCGAATGAAGGAGTCTGGATGAAGGAGTTCATATCCGATCTAGGTGTCATACCTAGTGCATTGGGTCCAATGAAAATCTTTTGTGACAATACTGGTGCAATTGCCTTGGCAAAGGAATCCAGATTTCACAAGAGAACCAAGCACATCAAGAGACGCTTCAATTCCATCTGGGATCTAGTCCAGGTGGGAGACATAGACATTTGCAAGATACACACGGGTCTGAATGTAGCAGACCCGTTGACTAAGCCTCTTCCACGAGCAAAACATGATCAGCACCAAGGCTCCATGGGTATTAGAATCATTACTGTGTAATCTAGATTATTGACTCTAGTGCAAGTGGGAGACTGAAGGAAATATGCCCTAGAGGCAATAATAAAGTTATTATATATTTCCTTATATATCATGATAAAAGTTTATTATTCATGCTAGAATTGTATTAACCGGAAACATAATACATGTGTGAATACATAGACAAACAGAGTGTCACTAGTATGCCTCTAATAGACTAGCTTGTTAATCAAAGATGGTTATGTTTCCTAACCATGGACAAAGAGTTGTCATTTGATTAACAGGATCACATCATTAGATGAATGATCTGATTGACATGACCCATTCCATTAGCTTAGCACCCGATCGTTTAGTATGTTGCTATTGCTTTCTTCATGACTTATACATGTTCCTATGACTATGAGATTATGCAACTCCCATTTGCCAGAGGAACACTTTGTGTGCTACCAAACATCACAACGTAACTGGGTGATTATAAAGGAGCTCTACAGGTGTCTCCAAAGGTACATGTTGGGTTGGCGTATTTCGAGATTAGGATTTGTCACTCCGATTGTCGGAGAAGTATCTCTGGGCCCTCTCGGTAATGCACATCACATAAGCCTTGCAAGCATTGCAACTAATGAGTTAGTTGTGAGATGATGTATTACGGAACGAGTAAAGAGACTTGCCGGTAACGAGATTGAACTAGGTATGGGATACCGACGATCGAATCTCGGGCAAGTAACATACCGATGACAAAGGGAACAACGTATGTTGTTATGCGGTCTGACCGATAAAGATCTTCGTGGAATATGTAGGAGCCAATATGAGCATCCAGGTTACGCTATTGGTTATTGACCGGAGACATGTCTCGGTCATGTCTATATTGTTCTCGAACCCGTAGGGTCCGCACGCTTAAGGTTTCGATGACAATTATATTATGAGTTTATGAGTTTTGATGTACCGAAGTTAGTTCGGAGTCCCGGATGTGATCATGGACATGACGAGGAGTCTCTAAATGGTCGAGACATAAAGATTGATATATTGGACGGCTACATTCGGACACTGGAAGTGTTCCGGGTGATTTCGAAGAAAACTGGAGAGCCGGAGGGTTACCGGAACCCCCCGGGAGAAGTAATGGGCCATATGGGCCTTAGTGGAGAGAGAGGGGCAGCCAAAGGTGGGCCGCGCGCCTCCTCCCCCCTGGTCTGAATTGGACTAGGAGAGGGGGGCGGCGCCCCCCCTTTCCCTCTCCCTCCCCACTTCTTTCCCCCTCCTAGTAGGAGTCCTACTCCTACTAGGAGGAGGACTCCTCCTTGGCGCGCCTATAGGGCCGGCCGGCCTCCTCCCCTTGCTCCTTTATATACGGGGGCAGGGGGCACCCCTAGAGACACAAGTTGATCCACGTGATCATATTCTTAGCCGTGTGCGGTGCCCCCTTCCACCATAGTCCTCGATAATATTGTAGCGGTGCTTAGGCGAAGCCCTGCGATGGTAGTGCTTCAAGATCGTCACCACGCCGTCGTGCTGACGGAACTCTTCCCCGACACTTTGCTGGATCGGAGTCCGGGGATCGTCATCGAGCTGAACGTGTGCTAGAACTCGGAGGTGCCGTAGTTTTGGTGCTTGATCGGTCGGGCCGTGGAGACGTACGACTACATCAACCAAACGCTTCCGTTGTCGATCTACAAGGGTACGTAGATCACACTCTCCCCTCTCGTTGCTATGCATCACCATGATCTTGCGTGTGCGTAGGAAATTTTTTGAAATTACTACGAAACCCAACAGTGGGCCCCCTGGAGACCTCCGGACTCCAACTCCAACTCTATATATCTGCTTTCGGGGAGAAAAAAATAAGAGAGAAGATTTCATCGCGTTTTATGATACGGAGCCTCCGCCAAGCCCTAAAACCTCTTGGGAGGGCTGATCTGGAGTCCGTTCGGGGCTCCGGAGAGGGGTATTCGTCGCTGTCGTCATTATCAACCATCCTCCATCACCAATTTCATGATGCTCACCGCCGTGCGTGAGTAATTCCATCGTAGGCTTGCTGGATGGTGATGGGTTGGATGAGATTTATCATGTAATCGAGTTAGTTTTGTTAGGGCTTGATCCCTAGTATCCACTATGTTCTAAGATTGATGTTGCTATGACTTTGCTATGCTTAATGCTTGTCACTGGGGCCCGAGTGCCATGATTTCAGATCTGAACCTATTATGTTTTCATCAATATATGAGAGTTCTTGATCCTATCTTGCAAGTCTATAGTCACCTATTATGTGTTATGATCCGTTAACCCCGAAGTGACAATAATCGGGATACTTACCGGTGATGACCGTAGTTTGAGGAGTTCATGTATTCACCATGTGCTAATGCTTTGTTCCGGTTCTCTATTAAAAGGAGGCCTTAATATCCCTTAGTTTCCATTAGGACCCCGCAACCACGGGAAGGTAGGACAAAAGATGTGTCATGCAAGTTCTTTTCCATAAGCACGTATGACTATATTCAGAATACATGCCTACATTACATTGATGAATTGGAGCTAGTTCTGTGTCACCCTATGTTATGACTGTTACATGATGAACCACATCCGACATAATTATCCATCATTGATCCGATGCCTATGAGCTTTCCATATACTAGTTTATGCTTATTTACTTTCCCGTTGCTATTGTTACAATCACTACAAAATACCAAAAACATTACTTTGCTTTTGTTACTCTTTTGTTACCGTTACCATCACTATTATATTACTTTGCTACTAAACACTTTGCTGCATATACTAAGTTTCCAGGTGTGGTCGAATTGACAACTCAGCTGCTAATACTTGAGAATATTCTTTGGCTCCCCTTGTGTCGAATCAATAAATTTGGGTTGAATACTCTACCCTCGAAAGCTGTTGCGATCCCCTATACTTGTGGGTTATCAAGACTAATTTCTGGCGCCGTTGCCGGGGAGCATAGCTCTATTCTTTGATTCACTTGGGATTTATATCTGCTTATCATTATGAAGAACTTGAAAGATCCAAGAACCAAGATTTATCCCTCAACTACGAGGGGAGGTAAGGAACTGCCATCTAGCTCTGCACTTGATTCACCTTCTGTTATGAGTAAGCTTGCGACACCTAAACCCGCTTCTGCTATTCGTTCTGATATGTCGCATGTTATTGATGATGCTACTTCTGCTATACAAGATACTTATGATGAAACTACTTCTATGCTTGATACTACTGTGCCACTTGGTGATTTTCTCGAGGAACGACTTGCTAGGGCTAGAGAGATTGAAAATATTGAATCTGATTATGATGATGAAAGTGATGATGAAGAATCACTTGTTATTCCTGAGGGTTATTTATTTGATCAAGAAGCTTCTTTAGCTATTTTATCTTGCAAAGATAGATATGAACTCAAAAGGTTATTAGCTAAATGGAATAAGCAATCTCTAAATGCTAGGATGAAACCTGACCCTGCTTTTGCTACTTCACCTATCTGTGTTACTGATAAGGATTATGAATTCTCTGTTGATCCTGATATAATTACTTTAGTTGAATCTGATCCTTTCCATGGCTATGAATCTAAAACTGTTGTGGCACATCTTACTAAATTAAATGATATAGCTACCCTGTTCACTGATGATGAGAGATCTCGCTACTTTTATATCCTTAAAATATTTCCGTTCTCATTAAAGGGTGATGCTAAGATATGGTTTAATTCTCTTGATCCTGGTTGTGTGCGTAGTCCCCAGGATATGATTTACTACTTCTCTGCTAAATATTTCCCTGCTCATAAGAAACAAGCTGCTTTAAAGGAAATATACAACTTTGTGCAAATTAAAGAAGAGAGTCTCCCACAAGCTTGGGGGAGGCTTCTCAAGTTACTTAATGCTTTGCCTGATCATCCTCTTAAGAAAAATGAAATACTTGATATCTTTTATAATGGACTAACCGATGCTTCCAGAGATTACCTGGATAGTTGTGCTGGTTCTCTTTTCAGGGAAAGAACACCGGATGAAGCTGAAATCTTATTGAATAATATGTTGACAAATGAAAATAATTGGGCACCTCCTGAGCCAGCTCCTGCTCCAATTAATGATCCTATTCCTAAACCAACTCCGAAGAAGAGAGGTGTTCTATTTCTCAGTCCCGAAGATATGCAAGAGGCAAAGAAATCTATGAAAGAAAAAGGTATTAAAGCTGAAGATGTTAAGAATTTACCTCCTATTGAAGAAATACATGGTCTTAATTTACCGCCTATTGAAGAAACATATGATCTTGATCCTTTATTTATTGAAGAACCTCCAGACCCCGATAACCCTACACAGGTAGTAAAGGTAAATTCTCTCTATAGATATGATAAAGCTGAAATCCCTCCTACTAAAATTGCTAGTCAATGCTTGGATGAGTTTGATAATTTCATGTTTAAGCAAGAAGACTTCAATGCTTATTTTGGTAGACAATTAAAACAAGATGCTGACATGATTAAACACTTGGGTGATTATATGGCTAATATTAGAGGTGAACTTAAACTTGTTAGCAAACATGCTTCTATGGTTACCACTCAAGTAGAACAAGTACTTAAAGCTCAAAAGGAATTGCTCAATGAGATGAATAGTAAGAAAAATAATTATGCTGTTAAAGTGGCTACTAGAACTGGTAGAATGACTTAGGAACCTTTGTATCCTGAAGGCCAACCTAAGAGAATTGAGCAAGATTCTCAGAGAAATAAAATTGATGCACCTAGTTCTTCTAAAAAGAAGAAAAAGAAAAAATGATAGAACTGTGCAAACTTCTAGTGAACCTATTGCTGAACCACCTGATAATCCAAATGATATCTCTATGTCTGATGCTGAAACACAATCTGGCAATGAAAATGAACCTAATGAAAATGGTAATGATGATGTTCATAATAATGCTCAACCTAGTAATGATAATGATGTAGAAATTGAACCTGCTGTTGATCTTGATAACCCACAATCAAAGAATCAACGTTATGATAAGAAAGATTTTGTTGCTAGGAAACATGGTAAATAAAGAGAGCCTTGGGTTCAGAAACCCATGCCTTTTCCTCCCAAACCATCCAAGAAAAAGGATGATGAGGATTTTGAGCGCTTTGCTGAAATGACTAGACCTATCTTTTTGCGTATGCGATTGACTGATATGCTCAAAATGAATCCTTATGCTAAGTACATGAAAGATATTGTTACAAATAAAAGAAACATACCAGAAGCTGAAATTTCCACCATGCTTGCTAATTATACTTTTAAGGGTGGAATACCAAAGAAACTTGGAGATCCAGGAGTACCTACTATACCATGCTCCATTAAAAGAAACTATGTTAAAACTGCTTTATGTGATCTTGGAGCCAGTGTTAGTGTTATGCTTCTCTCTTTATATCATAGACTTGACTTGAATAAGTTGACACCTACTGAAATATCTTTGCAAATGGCTAATAAATCAACTACTATACCTGTCGGTATTTGTGAGGATGTGCCTGTTGTGGTTGCAAACGTTACTATTTTAACGGACTTTGTTATTCTTGATATTCCCGAGGACGATAGTATGTCTATTAGTCTTGGAAGACCTTTTCTTAATACTGCAGGGGCTGTTATTGATTGCAACAAAGGCAATGCCACTTTTCATGTTAATGGTAATGAGCATACGGTACACTTTCTGAGGAAACAACCTCAAGTTCATAGTATCAATTCTATCGGAAAAATTCCATCGATTATATTTGGAGGTTTTGAATTTCCTCTTCCTACTGTCAAGAAGAAATATGATATACTTATTATTGGGGATGTGCATATCCCCGTTGAGGTAACCTAGTGTTATTTGAAATTTCTCCGGTTTCATGTTAATCGGAATGAGTTTGTTAACAACACTTGATCAACCTTGTTAGTGGATTCCTTTTGACGAGCATGAGATGGATGAAACTAGAAGCACAACCTTCTGCACCCTCTCTATACTTTCTGTTATTTAGTTGAAATAAAGTAAAAATAAATAATTTTCTGTCTGTTATCTAATTATCCGTGCAATATAAAAATACCTTGAAAATAAAAGTTCTCAAAATGCCCTGAAAATTAAATATGATTTTTTCTAGAATATTTGAGGATTTATGGAACAAAGAACACACCAGGGGGGCCAACCACCTTTCCACGAGGGTGGAGGGCGCACCCACCCCCCTAGGGTGCCCCCCTGCCTCGTGGGCCCACGGTGGCCCTCCTCCACTTATTCCTGCACCCATCCTCTTCTTGTTCCCCCCACAAACATGAAAAATCAACTCAAGCACGAGTTCCAGCCCTCTTTGCTGCCATTTTCGATCTCCTTGCTCAAAGAACCTCTCACAAAACTGCTTGGGGAGATTGTTCCTTGGTATGTGACTCCTCCATTGGTCCAATTAGTTTTTGTTCTAGTGCTTTATTCATTGCAATTTTTTGCTGCTTAGGTGACCCTGTTCTTGAGCTTGCATGTCAAATTTATATGGTCAAAAGTAGTTTTGATGCATGATATAGGCCCTAGGCACTTGTAGGAGTGGTTGCTATCAATATTATTGAGTTTGGTTTACTTTTATTTTGAAGTTACTAAAAATTTCAGAATTTTTCAGAAAATGATGAGGAGATTATTGAGGGGCTCATCGAGCCAAAGCTTGAAGGAAAAGGCACCGAAGCCTAAGTATAATTTGCTGCGCACCACGGAGGTTCGGGCGTGTGAATGGCCTTCCGAGGATTTCTTAAGAGCAGCCGAGATTTATGAAGATTTTCATGAGTTGGCTCAGACTGCAGGCCTTACCGCTTTCCTCCACGACCAATGCGATCAGTATCTCTTGCTCACAAATACCTTTGTGCAAAACTTTCATTTTGATTCTAAGAACTCACCACCTACGGTGGAATTTCATTTATATGATGAGCATAAGGAGATGTCACTTTATGATTTCTATCGGAATTGTTTAGTCCCTTTTGGGGTGTCGGTGTCAAAACCGGCGGATCTCGGGTAGGGGGTCCCGAACTATGCGTCTAGGCGGATGGTAACAAGAGGCAGGGGACACGTTGTTTACCCAGGTTTGGGCCCTCTTGATGGAGGTAATACCCTACGTCCTGCTTGATTGTTCTTGATAATATGAGTAGTACAAGAGTTGATCTACCACGAGATCAGAGAGGCTAAACCCTAGAAGCTAGCCTATGGTATGATTGTTGTTGGTCCTACGGACTAAACCCTCTGGTTTATATGGACACCGGAGGGGGCTAGGGTTACACAGAGTCGGTTATAAGGAAGGAGATCTACATATCTGTATTGCCAAGCTTGCCTTCCACGCCAAGGAGAGTCCCACCCGGACACGGGACGAAGTCTTCAATCTTGTATCTTCATAGTCCAACAGTTCGGCCAAAGGATATAATCCGGCTGTCCGGATACCCCCTAATCCAGGACTCCCTCAGTAGCCCCTGAACCAGGCTTCAATGACGATGAGTCCGGCGCGCAGATTGTCTTCGGCATTGCAAGGCAGGTTCCTCCTCCGAATACTTCATAGAAGATTTTGAACACGAGGATCGTGTCCGGCTCTACAAAACAAGTTCCACATACAACCGTAGAGAGAATAATATTTTCACAAATCTAATCTGCCGACGCACTCCGCAGTGTGACATCACACCACAACCAGGTCACCATTCGAATCGTTTTTCACAACCAACCTCAGCGTGTTTCGCGAGGCGGTTTCCTTGGCACGTTTTGTCGAAGCAGAGATCATGTCCCCTTATTACGGGATTCCCATCAATACGGACGTGAGTAACCCAACCGCACCATCAATTACGGCGCCTGGGGGACAAGCGAGTTTTACCAGGCTGGTGGGGGCGCATAGTTTCGGCCGCCCTTATAAAGGGATAAGGGTTCACCTTTTTCTACCCACGCCTTCTTCCTCCTCGCTCATCCATTCTTGCGCACCCAAGCTCCAGCGCCCAAGTCCACATCCTTCTCCTCAACCCTCTCCAAACATGTCCGGAGCGGGAGGCAAGTGGATGGTCTCCTCCGTTACGGAGGGAGACATCAAAAAGCTGCGCGGGGCCGGATACTTAGCCGCGGATACTGCGCACCGGCTGCCAGCCGCGGGGCAGATCGTCCCTACCCGGAACCTTACGAAAGGGTGGTTTTCCTCACCCACTTCGTCCGCGGACTGGGGTTTCCCCTCCATCCATTCGTCCGCGGCCTTATGTTCTATTATGGGCTGGACTTCCATCATCTAGCTCCGAATTTCATCCTCAACATCTCGGCGTTCATCGTCGTGTGCGAGGCTTTCCTCCGCGTCCAGCCCCACTTCGGCCTATGGCTGAAGACCTTCAATGTCAAACCGAAGGTAGTAGGCGGCCAACAAGCGGAATGCGGCGGAGCCATGGTGGGCAAAATGCACAACGTTACATGGCTCGAGGGCTCCTACGTGGAGACCATAAAGGGGTGGCAATCAGGGTGGTTCTACATCACCGAGCCGCCCGACACCAACTGGGTGGCGGCCCCCGAGTTTCGATCCAGAATCCCCACGCGGCTCACTTCCTGGAAGGAGAAGGGCCTGTCCTGGGGCTCATCGGTGGAGCTGGACGGACTCCAGAAGTGTATCCGGAACATGATGGGCAAGAAACTCAAGCTTGTCAACATGGTCCAAGTCATGCTCTTCCGCCGGATCCTCCCGTGTCAATGACGGGCTTTCAACTTATGGGAGTTCGACCCGGCCCAGCACCAGACTCTACGCGAGCTCTTCGACACGACGCATAAGGACGTCTGGAAGGTGCTGTTCAAGGGCGCCGAGGTCCCCCCTCCCCTTACCGAGGACCGCGGGCTAAGCACGACGCGCCCTGCGAATCTGCTAAGTTCTGTACACCTCGTAGGGTATTTATTTTCCATAGTTTAACCATGTGCGGAGTCTGAGCTCCCATGCCTTTGACAGGACTGAGTGGAGACATCAGAGCAGATTGACTGTCCGACCCCTCTGCCCGAAGACCCTGCAGATGCTCTCCTGACGGAGATGCGGACTCCGGCTCCTTATGAGGTGCCGGAGAAGAAGATCAAGAAGAAGGCCACGGGAAACCGAAAGAGTTCCCGGCGCCAGGTGGTATCGGACTCATCGTCCGATAACTCCGAGATGCACTCCTCCCGTGAAAACGAGGAGGAGGAAGATGACGGTTCTCCCCCTCCAGCCGGGGGAGACAGGAAAAGGAAGGCCGCCCCAACCGGGGAGGCCGGAGGGTCCAAGAAGGGAAGGACTCTCCTTCCGGACTGTTCCACCACCGTCGCCAACAGCGAAGACGAGTGGTTACTCAGGGCCAAGCCCCTGGCGAAGTTGTAAGTATTCGGATACCAGAGTAACTCATAGCATACTTTTATTGCACTGCTTCTCCTAACGTCGAATATGATCATGTAGTCCGCCCCGAGCCCGCATCGACGTATCCTCGTCGGACGGTTCCTTGGACTCGTCGGATATGAATAGCGAGTCACTTCCAACTGCCTCCTCTCCTCGCCCTACGGACAATGTCGAGGTATTGTCTCAAGGGGCACCGAACCGAGGGGAGGTAGTCCTGGAGGCGCCTCAAGGCGACCTTCCAGACTCCAGGCGCAAAGGGAGCAAGACTCCAAGGGCTCCAAGTTCAGCCCTCAGCCGAACACCGCACCGGAACCTCCAGTGGTTCCGGACTCCGGCAGGCGGCCCCCTTCCAAGAGGGGCAAGCCGCCGGTGCCGGTGACCTCTGTCCATCCAGAGGCACCGGACAACCTGCTGGGAGCGCTTCGCGGCGCTTCCATCGACGAAGAGCACCGCACTATTATGAGTGCGGTGATCAAGAAGGTTCAGTCCGCCAAGAGCGGACTGACTGAAGCCTGTGCCAGCCTTCTAACAGGCTTTGATGTAAGTATTTAAAATATAGGAAAATATTACCGCATAGACAATAGCCCCTGATGCTCTGTTTGGTGTTCACAAAGAAAACACGAATAGAGGATCAAATAATATTTGCAGGAGTCTAATATAAGTATGTCTGTATGCGTATGTAGGCTTCGCTGCTGACCTCTGCCGCACTGACTGCGGAGGTCGCCGCACTGAAGCAGAACCTCGAGCGGTCCGAGAAAGAGCTCGGACTTGCCAAGAAGGCAGCTCGAGGAGAACAAAGGTAAGTAATACCTTTTCTATATATATAAAGATGTGGTTGCAAAATGATAGGATCATCATGGATATGCCAGGGGCCACGACCGAAGTGGCGACCCTGAAGCAAGCGCTGTTCGAGACCGAAAACAAAGCGTCCAGGGAGCGCACCGAGCGGGAGAAACAGGAGGCACGGGTGGGCGAGGTGCAGCAAGAGCTCCAGGCTCTCGTGAAGAAGCATGAGACTTTGGAGCTTGACTCGAAGACGCGAGAGTCCGAGCTTGCCGCGGCCCTCGAGAGCACAAAGCGTGCCAAGGCTGAAGCCCAAAAGGCCCTCCAGGAAATTGAGGCAATGAGGAAGATAGTGGCGGGTAAGGCATTCATTATGCAAAGCAAGCATGTGAAAGTAAATTACTTGTTACTTACCCGAGTCCGGAGCTCTCCTGGAGCATTCGCAGATTTGCCCTGCAGCGTGTCAGATGCAGCAAAGTACTACCAGGCCGAGGAGGGAAGCTCGACGGAGAAGTTGTTCTGGCCTCAGTATACTGGGACCGAACACCCGATGCCTGTGAACGACCAGCTAAAGCAACTCGTCGAGCTGCATAAGGCGGCCGAATAGGCCATGAGGGGCCTTATAGTACGGATGTGGCCTGGCGACTCCCTTCCCAACAGCTACTTCGACCTGGTGAGGCGGCTTGTGGATGCATGCCCACGGCTGGAAGTCATAAAGCGGTCCTTCTGCATCGAAGGTGCACGCCGGGCTTTTGCCCGTGCGAAGGTGCACTGGGCCAAGAAGGACGCCGAGAAGCTGGTGAAGGAGGGGCCGCCGTAGGGCAAGGAGCATCGCCACCCTGAAATGTATTATGAGGGTGTCCTGAAGGGTGCCCATCTTGTGGTGGACGAGTGTGAGAAGGATGTAATTTTTGAATAAACTTGCTCGTGTGATCTTGTATTATGAAAACTTGTTCATGTGCGCTATGCAACGCTTAGTTGAATTTAAAATATTACCTTCTGTGCGGCTGTTTATCAAATCTGAGAGATGGCCAGTCGTCGGCTTCTGCCCCCATGCCACGAGTGCTGGGGTGTTCGGGATAAATCTAAGCACTCTTTTTCCCATTGTTGGGTCCTTCGAGGGAGGTGCTCAGCGCAACTAACAAGGCAATCGGACTATAATGCTTTATCACTCTCACTTAGCCATAGAAGTCTACAATTTTAAATTTTGGTGAAGCCCCTAGTATTCAGAAGGCTGAATTCGGGGCGCTATACACGCCTAAGCCGGACAAAGTCGACTCCTCGCCCTAAGCGGCATAAGTCTTTAGGGACTCGAGACCTCTCGAACAGCGACCAGCTCTCGCCTTATCATGACAGTCAGTTTTAGCTTTCTCTACTGAGGTGCTTGCCCAGATGAACCGGGGCACAATCGCAGTAGTTCTCCCAGTGCTACCTTAGCCGATATAGCGGAATGTAAGGTACCAAAACATGGGAGCCGGGCAAACCCAACTATTGACCCAAGACATGATTCGGAGCTGATGCATATAATGCTATAAGTTCGGGGTGCCGCACTGTCGAAAGTGTTCAGACTTCTCACGCCGTATTATGGGGTACGCTTAAGCCCCTGGCGTATTGGCCGTACCAGAGTCTACGAATGCTGAATGCCATGAATGAACATATATATATATATATAAAAGAATAGAGAATGCAGTAATAGTCTAGTGCTATGCATTGTTTATTCAAAAAGGTCCGTCGAAGCATAATGATACAAGTAGTGCGATAAGCAAAAAGTAGGACTATTTGACATGTCCCCTCCAAGGGCAAGCTGAGGAATGGTATTTAAAGCAGGTATTTCATTCGTTATCAGAGACCACCTGGGAATTCCATGGTGCGACATAGCTTTCTGCCTCCTTGGTTGTTGTATCGTGTGTCCGACAATTGTATTGCCGAACGGGGTTTCCAGAGAGTAAAGTCCTGATAGAGAGAAAAAATAACAAAGCGGGAAGCCCCTAGTGCGGTTGAGCCGCGTTTTGGGGCGTGCCGTAGTCGTGCCCCCCACCTATTCCCATGGTATTTTCAATGCGTAATTATGTACGCGTGGCGCGGATTTCGCCGTTTGGCTGGGACTGGGGTGGGGGCCGCATTGCTATGCGAGCTCGAAACGTGCCAAGCGGTCTTGTTGTAGATTACTCCGGGCACGCTTGAAGGTGTGCGGGTGTTTAATCGCCGAACTAGTGGATTGCCCGGGGAGGCTGCTTTGTGCTTCTGCTGTGAGGGCCGCAGTATGCTCCTTCGTGCGGACGGAGAGAGCGCTCTGTGTTTCCATTGACTGTGATGACCCCCCCCCCCGAGGTCCTGGCATCTTGAGCTTGAGGTATGCATAATGCGGTACCGCATTGAATCTCGCAAATGCGGTTCGTCCGAGCAGTGCATGATAGCCACTGCGGAACGGGACTAAATCAAAGATTAACTCCTCGCTTCGGAAGTTATCCGGGGATCCAAAGACCACTTCCAGTGTGACTGAGCCTATGCAATGGGCCTCTACACCTGGTATGACGCCTTTGAAGGTCGTTTTTGTGGGTTTGATCCTTGAGGGGTCTATACCCATTTTGTGCACTGTGTCCAGATAAAGCAGGTTCAGGCTGCCGCCGCCGTCCATAAGGACCCGAGTGAGGTGAAATCCGTCGATGATTGGGTCTAGGACCAGTGCAGCGAATCCGCCATGACGGATACTAGTGGGGTGGTCCCTACGATCGGATAGGAGGACCATGGGTTGAACTTTGGGGCGACTGGCTCCAACGCATATACGTCCCTTAGTGCACGCTTCCGCTCCCTCTTGGGGATGTGGGTTGCGTATATCATGTTCATCGTCCGCACTTGTGGGGGGAACCTCTTCTGTCCTCCGGTGTTCGGCGGCCGGGGCTCCTCCTCGTCATTGCTATTTAACCCCTTATCTTTGTTTTCGGCATTTAACTTGCCGGCCTGCTTGAACACCCAACATTCCCTGTTGGTGTGGTTGGCTGGCTTGTCGGGGGTGCCGTGTATTTGACACGAGCGATCGAGTATACGGTCCAAACTGGACGGGCCCGGAGTGCTTCTTTTGAATGGCTTTTTCCGCTGACCGGGTTTAGAGCCTCTGAATCCGGCATTGACTGCCGTATCCTCGGTATTGTCACTGTTGATGCGGCGCTTGTGTTTGTTGCGACGTGACCTGCCATTGCTATCCTTGGTATTATGTGGCTCAAGTCATCGACATCTGGTGGTCGCACATAAGTGCCCTGGAAGTTGTCGAGGAATGCGGCTTCCATATCTTCCCAACAGCTAATGGATTCTGCTGGCAGGCTATTGAGCCAATGCCGAGCTGGTCCTTTGAGTTTGAGTGGGAGGTATTTGATGGCGTGTAGATCATCACCGCGGGCCATGTGGATGTGCAGGAGGAAGTCCTCGATCCATACCGCAGGATCTATTGTACCGTCGTATGATTCGATATTTACGGGTTTGGAACCCTCTGGGATTTGGTGATCCATTACTTTGTCTGTGAAGCATAGGGGGTGTGCGATGCCTCTGTACTGGGCTATATCATGACGCAGCTCAAATGAGTCTTATCCGCTGTGTTCGGCCCGGCCGGATTTACTTTTACTGTATCCGGCGTGACGGTTATCGTCTCGCATAGTGGCGCACCCTCATGATCCGTAGATCGATCTTGCGTGTTTTGCTTTGTCCTCCAATACGTCTCGCAGGTCTAGCGTGTTTCCCCGTGCCTTGACATTTTTATTTGAGTGGCGTCGGGGTGCGGGCTCAGCTTTTGGCTGAAATGTCTCTCTGTCGCGGCCACGAGGTGGCCGATCAGCCGCGTTATACGCTGGAGATGTAGGTTTTAATGCTTCCTCCTCCAGTCGGGGTAGCAACCTGCGCTTTGGGTAACTCTTGGAGGGGCGTTCGAGTTCATATTCCTCGGCCGCAAGGACTTCAGTCCATTTGTCAGCTAGCAAATCTTGATCAGCTTGAAGCTGCTGTTGCTTTTTCTTAAGGCTATTTGCCGTGGCTATAAGCCGGCGCTTGAAGCGCTCTTGCTCGACGGGATCCTCAGGCACGACAAATTTGTCATCGTCGAGGCTTGCCTCATCTTCGGAGGGAGGCATGTAATTATCATCCTCCGCCTCTCCATCTGCCGCTCTCTCGGGAGGGCTGGCTTCTCCATCCTCTTGCTCTAAATCTTGCCGGAGGGGATTGTCGTCATCTTCGGCACTGTCCGGAGTGCTATTATCTCCTGTGCTAGTATCACCGCTTTTGCTTTGGCAAGACTTAGAGCGGCGCCGCTGTCATCGGCGCTTGGGTTGCTTCTTGGAGGGGTCATCCTCCGCTGTCCCGTTGCCATTGCCTTCTTTGGGTGTGTCCACCATGTATATATCATATGATGAGGTGGCTGTCCAGTGCCCTGTGGGCAGTGGTTCCTGTTCGTCTCCTGCATCGTCGTCCATACCGTCGATGTCTTCGGAGTCGAAGTCGAGCGTGTCAGTCAAATCATCGACAGTGGCTACTAAGTGGGTGGTGGGTGGGCGGCGAATTTCTTCGTCATCCGCATCACAATCCTGCCGGACATAGTTCGGCCAGGACTCTCCTGACAAGGATAGAGACCTTAATGAGTTCAGTAAGTCACCGAAGGGCGAGTGCTGAAAGATATCCGTGGAGGTAAACTCCATGATCGGCGCCCAGTCGGATTCGATAGGCACGGGCGCAGGCGGTTCGGAGTCCGTGGCCGGGGAAGAATCCAACAGTTTGGCGTCACAGCTCTCATGAAGGGTAAGGTCGATACTCGGCTCGATCGCCGCTGAGAATGCGGCCTCCATGGCGGGGTCTATCCACCCGTCCATGGATGGTGCAATTGGCTCCGAATTGAGGGTTGGAGCAGTTGCCGGTGCGGTCTCCTGAACACTGTCCGATCGTAGAGCTAAATCATGCTCATCGTGACCATGCAGCACACTCGGCAGGGGCTCAAATTTGTCGAAGATCAAGTCTCCGCGGATGTCGGCCGTGTAGTTTAAGCTTTCAAACCTGACTTGGTGGCCAGGGGCGTAACTCTCAATCTGCTCCAGATGGCCAAGCGAGTTGGCCCGCAGTGCGAAGCCGCCGAATACAAAGATCTGTCCAGGGAGAAAAGTCTCACCCTGGACCGCATGGCTATCGATGATCGAAGGAGTCATCAAGCCTAACGATGACGACACAGAGGAACTCTCAATGAAAGCACCAATGTCGGTGTCAAAACCGGCGGATCTCGGGTAGGGGGTCCCGAACTGTGCGTCTAGGCGGATGGTAACAGGAGGCAGGGGACACGATGTTTACCCAGGTTCGGGCCCTCTTGATGGAGGTAATACCCTACGTCCTGCTTGATTGTTCTTGATAATATGAGTAGTACAAGAGTTGATCTACCACGATACCAGAGAGGCTAAACCCTAGAAGCTAGCCTATGGTATGATTGTTGTTGGTCCTACGGACTAAACCCTCCAGTTTATATAGACACCGGAGGGGGCTAGGGTTACATAGAGTCGGTTACAAGGAAGGATATCTACATATCCGTATTGCCAAGCTTGCCTTCCACGCCAAGGAGAGTCCCATCCGGACACGAGACGAAGTCTTCAATCTTATATCTTCATAGTCCAACAGTCCAGCCAAAGGATATAATCCGGCTGTCCGAATACCCCCTAATCCAGGACTCCCTCAGGGGGCAAGACAGAAGAACCACATCATGATGATGTGGAGGGGTTTATTGATACTATCACTGTAGGAGAAACTAGGAAGGTTTCCGATGCACGAATCACTAGCATACATTTTCCTGTTTTACGTTACTTTGCATTATTTACTAGTCGTTGCTTAATTGGATGCGGAAACTGTGGAAACCTTAGTATCCCTGATATAATTATTCCGCTCCACGGTTTATACAGTGATAACACTTTTAGTATGGGCGGTATTATTGCTAAACGGTTAAGTCTGAACCGTACAAAGGGCCCCATCTTTGGAGGCATCTATGCTACACGCCTAGCTGCACATTTTAACATACCTATTAGGCGTGCTGAGATGGAAGAAAAAGTGCTGCCTCGTGTTTATCTAGATTATAAAAGTATGGTGGCACATGATTTTATTATTAAGAATAGGGCATGAGAGCTTAAATATCAATTGTTCTTTAATAAACATCATCTTGAGACTATTACCTTGCCTGCTCCTTCCTTGTTTGATTTGACTGTAGGCACGTACCTTGTTCCGTTGACGGCTATCCACGCCTACCGGAACCCTGCACCAGCCGAGGAGCCAGAACCAGAACCACAATTTGATCCTTCACGACAGTCTAACTATCAGTGGGATCCGGAGATGATTGCCAGCCAGTGGTAATCAGAGCCTTCTTCTTCCTCATCGCAGTACGACCCCAACTATTATTATGGATATCAGCCAGGCCAGCCATGGCCATAAACCAACTTAGGCCAAAAGCCTAAGCTTGGGGGAGTACGTATTTCTCACCGACATTACATTTATGTTCACACACACTCATTGCTAGATGTCGGTGCTCATACTTTTTCATTGTATCATCCATGCTAGTTTATTTCCTTTTATGCTTTCTTCTTGTGTGTTTAATAAACCTTAAGAAAAAACAAAAAAAATTAGTAGTAGTTTACTTTCCATGCTTGTAGTAGTAACTAAAAAGAAAACCCAAAAAGATTTCCTGTTCTTCTTTTGCTTGTTGGGAGCTTTCCCGTGTAAATAGTTTTATTTCTTTTCTTTTCTTTGAGGGTCAGTAGGAGAAGACCATGATTAAATTGTTGAAATGACTCTTATATGCATTATTGTTTATCTGACAAAAGAGCCCACATTGCTTTGTCTTCTCCTGTTTATTGAATGCTCGCAGATTCCAGCTTAGTCCAATGCACGTGCACTCTTATTATTATTCACATCGTTCGGTCGTGCAAGTGAAAGGCAATTATGATGATATATGATGGACTGACTGAGATGAGAAAAGCTGGTACGAACTCGACCTCTTTTGTTTTTGTAAATATGATGAGTTCATCGTTCTTGATTCAGCTTGTTATGAATAAACATGTTTGCAATGACAATTAGAGATCATAGTTTCTTGTGCCATGCTTGATTAGCTATGAGTTATAATGGTTTACCTTGCGTGCCAACATGCTATTGAGATGGTTATGATGTGGTATGATGGGGTGGTATCCTCCTTTGAATGATCTAAGTGACTTGACTTGGCACATGTTCACCCATGTAGTTGAAACAAATCAACATAGCCTTCACGATATTTATGTTCATGGTGGATTATATCCTACTCATGCTTGCATCCAATGTTTATTAATTTTAATGCATGTACATGGCTGTTGTCGCTCTCTAGTTGGTCGCTTCCCAGTCATTTGCTAGCCTTCACTTGTACTAAGCGGGAATACTGCTTGTGCATCCAATCCCTTAAACCCCAAAGTTATTCCAGATGAGTCCACTATACCTTCCTATATGCGGTATCTACCTGCCGTTCCAAGTAAATTTGTATGTGCCAAACTCTAAACCTTCAAATAATCATCTTGTTTTGTATGCTGGAATAGCTCATGTGTCAACTAGGGCTTCCTGTATCTTCCATGCTAGGCGGGTTATTCTCAAGAGGAGTGGACTCCGCTCCTCACTCACGATAAAATGGCTAGTCACCGGGATGCCCAGTCCCATGCTTTATGCAAACTAAATCAAAAATAATTGCAAAACCAAACTCCCCCTAGGACCTGATGTATGTTGGAGGCACTCGTTGTTTCGAGCAAGCCATGGATTGATGTTTGTTGGTGGAGGGGGAGTATAAACTTTACCATTCTGTTTGGGAACCACCTATAATATGTGTAGCATGGAAGATATCGCCATCTATTGGTTGTTATGTTGACAATGAAAGTATACCGCTCAAAATATTATTCACATCTATTTCAAAACCGAGCTCTGGCACCTCTACAAATCCCTGCTTCCCTCTGCGAAGGGCCTATCCATTTACTTTTATGTTGAGTCATCACCCTCTTATTAAAAGCACTAGCTGGAGAGCGCAACTATCATTTGCATTCATCACTGTTAATTTATATTGGGTGTGACTATGATTGGATCTCTTTTACCATGCATTACAATGTCTAGTCAGCCCTTGATCTTTAAAGGTGCTCTGCATTTATGTTTTACTGTCTCAGAAAGGGCTAGCGAGATACCATCTTGTTATATCATATTATGATTGTTTTAAGAAAGTGTTGTCATCCGAGATTTATTATTATGGCTTGCTAGTTGATTATGCTATTGATATGGGTAATCATGAGACATGAGAATTATTGCAAACATGGTTAGTTATAATCTTTGCTGAAAACTTGAATGCTAGTTTGACATATTTACAACAACAAGAGCAAACAGAGTTTGTAAAAGTTTTTCTTTATTTCTTTCAGTTTGTCAACTGAATTGCTTGAGGACAAGCAAGGGTTTAAGCTTGGGGGAGTTGATACGTCTCCGTCGTATCTACTTTTCCAAACACTTTTGCCCTTATTTTGGACTCTAACTTGTATGATTTGAATGGAACTAACCTGGACTGACGCTGTTTTCAGCAGAATTGCCATGGTGTTGTTTTATGTGCAGAAAACAAAAGTTCTCGGAATGACCTGAAACTCCACGGAATATCTTACAATAAATAATAAAAAAATCCTCGCCAAAGATGAAGACCAGGGGGCCCACACCCTTTCCACGAGGGTGGGGGCGCGCCCCCCTAGGGCGCGCCCCTACCTCGTGGGCCCCCTGGAGACCTCCCGACTCCAACTCCAACTCTATATATCTACTTTTGGGGAGAAAAAAATAAGAGAGAAGATTTCATCGCGTTTTACGATGCGGAGCTGCCGCCAAGCCCTAAAACCTCTTAGGAGGGCTGATCTGGAGTCCGTTCGGGGCTCCGGAGAGGGGGATTCGTCGCCGTCGTCATCACCAACCATCCTCCATCACCAATTTCATGATGCTCACCGCTGTGCGTGAGTAATTCCATCATAGGCTTGCTGGATGGTGATGGGTTGGATGAGATTTATCATGTAATCGAGTTAGTTTTGTTAGGGTTTGATCCCTAGTATCCACTATGTTCTGAAATTGATGTTGCTATGACATTGCTATGCTTAATGCTTGTCACTAGGGCCTGAGTGCCATGATTTCAGATCTGAACCTATTATGTCTTCATCAATATATGAGAGTTCTTGATCCTATCTTGCAAGTCTATAGTCACCTATTATGTGTTATGATCCGTTAACCCCGAAGTGACAATAATCGGGATACTTACCGGTGATGACCGTAGTTTGAGGAGTTCATGTATTCACTATGTGCTAATGCTTTGTTCCGGTTCTCTATTAAAAGGAGGCTTTAATATCCCTTAGTTTCCATTAGGACCCCGCTGCCACGGGAGGGTAGGACAAAAGATGTCATGCAAGTTCTTTTCCATAAGCACGTATGACTATATTCGGAATACATGCCTACATTACATTGATGAATTTGAGCTAGTTCTGTGTCACCCTATGTTATGACTGTTACATGATGAACCGCATCCGACATAATTATCCATCATTGATCCGATGCCTACGAGCTTTCCATATACTGGTTTACGCTTATTTACTTTCCCATTGCTATTGTTACAATCACTACAAAATACCAAAAACATTACTTTGCTTTCGTTACTCTTTTGTTACCGTTACCATCACTATCATATTACTTTGCTACTAAACACTTTGCTGCAGATACTAAGTTTCCAGGTGTGGTTGAATTGACAACTCAGCTGCTAATACTTGAGAATATTCTTTGGCTCCCCTTGTGTCAAATCAATAAATTTGGGTTGAATACTCTACCCTCGAAAGCTGTTCCGATCCCCTATACTTGTGGGTTATCAATCTTCAAGAAGTTTTCTCTTGAGGTGAACGCGGCCCTTTCCAGGCTCGAGGCCACGCGCCCACTCAGGTGGTCCAAGTGCTCCATCACCTTCAGCTCGGCGGACCAGCTCAAGTGCGCAGCGACCGCCAGCGTCCTTCCGATGCTTTGTTCACCCATCATCAGCAACATCCAAGTCACCAAGACCCTCATTGACGGCGGCGCAGGGCTCAATGTCCTGTCCGTCGAGACATTCTATAGCCTCCAAGTGCCATATGATCAGCTACAGGCTACCAAGCCTTTCTCAGGAGTGATTGACGGCTCCACCACCCCGATAGGGCAGGTCAACCTCCCTGTCACCTTCGGCCAGCGTAACAACTACTGCACCAAGCTCATCGACTTTGACGTCACCCACATCCGTCTGCCATACAACGCCATCCTTGGGTATCCAGCATTGGCCATGTTTATGGCAGTGACCCACCATGGCTACAACGTCCTCATGATGCCAGGGAGTGGAGGCATCATCACGGTCCCCTGCGAAGAAAGAGATGCGGTGTGCTCCCTTGAGCGCGCCTTCCAAGCCGCTGCGATCGAAGACCCAACAATGAAGGCATCATGTACCCTCCCGAGGCCATCCCCAAGAAGAAGAAACAGCTACTCCTCCCGGGGCCTCAGGAGAGCAGCGTCTCTAGCGGCACCACCTCAGGACCTACGCCCACAGCTGGGGCACCTCCCTCCCTCGCATAGGAAGGCGTGCCCAACACCCTCCTTGGGCAAGGCTCGGCGGCTCTCTTCTGGAGGGCCTCAGACCTAGCCAACATCACAAGGGAGGCGCTCGGGCACCATGTGGAGGCGTGCTTCGTCGCACGTTTCCCTCAGGAGGGCACTGGGCGAGGAGCGCCCGGTGCTCAGGAGTTCATCGTCAAGGTCACCCAGGAGCTTCAAGAGGCAAGGGCCATACGTGGCGACTGCCACCCACCACCTGGCGTAGCCCCCATCCCGGTGAGGATGGCGGGCTGCGCGTCTGCGTCAACATTCAAGGGCTTAACAGGGCTGCATCTCAGGAGCGCTTCTGGCCTTCGCGCGTTGGTCAGTGATAACCCACAAGTATAGGGGATCATAACAGTTTTCGAGGGTAGAGTATTCAACTCAAATTTATTGATTCGACACAAGGGGAGCCAAAGAATATTCTCGAGTATTAGCAGTTGAGTTGTCAATTCAACCACACCTGGAAACTTAATATCTGCAGCAAAGTATTTAGTAGCAAAGTAATAGTTTTGGTTTTATAGTGATCGAACAGTAGCAATGGAAAACTAAATAAGCGAAGAACAATATGTGAAAAGCTCATAGGCAATGGACCAGTGATGGATAATTATGTTGGATGTGATTCCTTATGCAATAGTTATAACATAGGGTGACACAGAACTAGCTCCAGTTCATCAATGTAATGTAGGCATGTATTCCGAATATAGTCATACGTGCTTATGGAAAAGAACTTGCATGACATCTTTTGTCCTACCCTCCCGTGGCAGTGGGGTCCTATTGGAAACTAAGGGATATTAAGGCCTCCTTTTAATAGAGTACCAGAATAAAGCATTAACACTTAGTGAATACATGAACTCCTCAAATTACGGTCATCACCGGTAAGTATCCCGATTATTGTCACTTCGGGGTTAACGGATCATAACACATAATAGGCGACTATAGACTTGCAAGATAGGATCAAGAACTCACATATATTCATGGAAACATAATAGGTTCAGATCTGAAATCATGTCACTCGGGCCCTAGTGACAAGCATTAAGCATAGCAAAGTCATAGCAACATCAATCTCAGAACATAATGGCTACTATAGATCAAACCCTAACAAAACTAACTTGATTACATGATAAATCTCATCCAACCCATCACCGTCTAGGAAGCCTACGATGGAATTGCCCACGCACGGTGGTGAGCATCATGAAATTGGTGATGGAGGAAGGTTGATGATGACGATGCGACAGATTGCCCTCTCCAGAGCCCCGAATGGACTCCAAATCAGCCCTCCCGAGAGAGATTAGGGCTTGGCGGTGGCTCCGTATCGTAAAACGCGAGGAATCCTTCTCTCCTATTTTTTCTCCCCGAACACGAATATATAGAGTTGGAGTTGAGTTCAGAGGAGCACTAGGGGGCCCACGAGGCAGGGGGCGCGTCCAGGGGGTAGGCGTGCCCCCCACCCTTGTGGATAGGGCGTGGGCCCCCTGGCCTTGATTCTTTTGCCAGTATTTTTTATATATTGCAAAAATATTCTCCGTTGATTTTCAGGTCATTCCGAGAACTTTTATTTCTGCACAAAAATAACACCATGGCAACTCTGCTGAAAACAGCGTCAGTCCAGGTTAGTTCCATTCAAGTCATGCAAGTTAGAGTCCAAAACAAGGGCAAAAGTGTTTGGAAAAGTAGATATGATGGAGACGTATCAACTCCCCCAAGCTTAAACCTTTGCTTGTCCTCAAGCAATTCAGTTGATAAACTGAAAGTGATAAAGAAAAACTTTTACAAACTCTGTTCGCTCTTGTTGTTGTAAATATGTAAAGCTAGCATTCAAGTTTTCAGCAAAGATTATGAACTAACCATATTCACAATAACATTTTGGTCTCATATTTACTCATATCAATGGCACAATCAACCAGCGAGCAATAATAATAAATCTCGGATGACAACACTTTCTCAAAACAATCATAATATGATATAACAAGATGGTATCTCGGTAGCCCTTTTTGAGACCGCAAAATATAAATGCAGAGCACCCCTAAAGATCAAGGGCTGACTGGAAATTGTAATTCATGGTAAAAGAGATCCATTCAGAGTCGTACTCAATGTAAACTAATAATAATACATGCAAATGACAGCGGTGCTCTCCAACTGGTGCTTTTTAATAAGAGGATGATGACTCAACATAAAAGTAAATGGATAGGCCCTTCGCAGAGGGAAGCAGGGATTTGTAGAGGTGCTAGAGCTCGGTTTTGAAATAGAGATGAATAATATTTTGAGCGGTATACTTTCATTGTAAACATAACAACCGAGACATCTCGATATCTTCCATGCTACACACATTATAGGCGGTTCCCAAGCAGAATGGTAAAGTTTATACTCCCCCGCCACCAACAAGCATCAATCCATGGCTTGCCCGAAACAACGGGTGCCTCCAACTAACAACAATCCTGGGGGAGTTTTGTTTGCAATTATTTTGATTTGGTTTGAGCATGGGCATCCCGGTGACCACCATTTTCTCATGAGTGAGGAGCCGAGTCCACTCCTCTTGAGAATAACCCGCCTAGCATGGAAGATACAAACAACCCTAGTTGATACATGAGCTATTCGAGCATACAAAACAAATTTTTTTTAAAGGTTTAGAGTTTGGCACATACAAATTTACTTGGAGCGGCAGGTAGATACTGCGTATAGGAAGGTTTGGTGGACTCGTATGGAACAAATTTGGGGTTTATGGAATTGGATGCACAAGCAGTATTCCCGCTTAGTACAAGTGAAGGCTAGAAAGAGACTGGGAAGCGACCAGCTAGAGAGCGACAACAGTCATGGACATGCATTAAAATTAATCAACACTGAATGCAAGCATGAGTAGGATATAATTCACCATGAGCATAAATATCGTGGAGGCTATGTTGATTTTTGTTTCAACTACATGCGTGAACATGTGCCAAGTCAAGCCACTCGAATCGTTCAAAGGAGGATACCACCCCATCATACCACATCACAACCATTTTAATAGCATGTTGGCACACAAGGTAAACCATTATAAACTCCTAGCTACTTAAGCATGGCATGAGCAACTATAATCTCTAATTGTCATTGCAAACATGTTTCATTCATAATAGGCTGAATCAGGAATGATGAACTAATCATATTTACAAAAACAAGAGAGGTCGAGTTCATACCAGCTTTTATCATCTCAATCAGTCCATCATATATAGTCATTATTGCCTTTCACTTGCACAACCAAGTAGTGTGGATAATAATAATAGTGCACGTGCATTGGACTAAGCTGGAATCTGCAAGCATTCAATTCAAGGGAGAAGACAAGGTAATATGGGCTCTTTGTTAGATCAACAATAATGCATATGAGAGCCACTTCAACAATTTCATTATGGTCTTCTCCTCTCGACCCCCAAAGAAAAGAAACAAAACTATTTACATGGGAAAGCTCCCAACAAACAAAAGAAGAACGAGAGATCTTTTTGGGTTTTATTTTTAATTACTACTATAGGAATGGAAAGTAAACTAGCTAAAAGCTATAACTATTTTTTTGTATTTTCTTAAGGTTTTTAAAACACACAAGAAGAAAGCTTAAAAAGAAAATAAGCTAGCATGGATGATAGAATGAAAAAGTATGAGCACCGACAACTGGCATGAGTGTGTGAACAGGAATGTAATGTCGGTGAGAAATATGTACTCCCCCAAGCTTAAACTTTTGGCCTAAGTTGGTCTATGCCGTCGGATCAAAGTTGTAGCTGGGGTCATACTGAGATGCAGCGACAATTGCCTCATGAGCTGCAGCTTGGAGGCGAGCCGCCTCCGTCCTCCTCTCGTACTCGTTCGCCTCCTCCCTGGTTATAACATATCTCCCTTTTGTCTGAAAAATCAAAGAAAGCAGGAGCAGGGAGAGCAACATGGATGGTGTGCCGTCTTTCAAAGATTAGTTGGTACTGGAGGAACTGATCGTTCCTCTCAACAAACTGATGACGAACCATAGCATTATAATCTAGCTAAGCAGGAGGTAACTCAATATCATCCCCGCGTATGGGTATATCAATAAAGTTAGCCACACGAACTGCATAAATTCTACCAAACAAATCTCCAGTTAAACCATTAAGATGCAACCTACGTGCAACAATAGCCCCCAAGTTATATTGTTTATCTCCTAATACAACACTCTTGAGAACACTAAGATCGGGAACACACATGTGACGTGCCTCATCCTTTCTGTTAATGCATCCACCCACGAAGAGAGCAAAATAATGTATGGCAGGAAAATGAATGCTCCCTATGGTAGCTTGTGTTATTTCTCTAGATTCCCCCACAGTGATACTAGCAATAAATTCTGTAAGTTCAGATTTGCGAGGTTCACTAGCACTACCCCACCGCGGGAGTTTACAAGCAGTATTAAAATCTTCTAAGTACATGGTATAAGATTTATCATAAAGATCAAATAGGACATTGTGAGAATTATGCGAGGATGTAAACTTAAACCTTCTCACAAATGAATCAGTTAAATAGATGTATTGCCGGCACTTATCTAGCACGAAGCTCTCAAGATCAGCGTTACGCACATATGCGTCAAATTCTTCCTTAATGCCTGCATTGACCATGAAATCCTCTGACGGCCATTCACAAGGCCGCACTTGAGACTCCCTTGGTAATTCATTGTCCGGCTCGCGTATGGCGCGCCTTGGGCCTTGCTTCCTTAAAGAACCACCTTGGTACATTTTCCTAAACATATTTCTTCCCATGAAAAATTTCTGAAATTTTTAGTGACTCAAAATAAAAGGGAATCAAACTCAACAAAATTGATAGCAACTACTCCTACAAGTGCCTAGAGGCTATATCATGCATTAAAACTACTTTTGACCACATAAATTTGACATGCAAGCTCAAGAATAGGGTCACCTAAGCAGCAAAAATTTGTAATAAATAAAGTACTAGAACAAATACTAATTGGACCATCGGAGGAGTCACATACTAAAGAACAATCGCCCAAAGCAGTTTTGTGAATGGAGCTTTGAGCAAGGAGATCGAAAATGGCAGCAAGATGAGCTAGAACTCGGGTTTGAGCTGGTGGATGATTTTTTTGGGAGGAATACGAAGTGTGTGGGTGCAAGAATAAGTGGAGGGGACCTACGTGGGGTCCATGGGGTAGGGGGCACGCCCAGGGGGGTTGGGCGCGCCCTCCACCCTCATGGGCACACGATGGGTCCCCCTCATGTGGTCTCAGTGCGAAAAATTCTTAAATATTCTGGAAAAAATCATATTTCATTTTCAAGGCATTTGGAGAACTTTTATTTTTGGGGTATTTTTTATTGCAAGGATAATTCAAAAAACATATAGAAAATACTATTCTTACTTTATTTAATATAAATAACAGAAATAAAAGAAGGGTACAGAAGGTTGTGCTTTCTAACTTCATCCATCTCATGCTCATCAAAAGGAATCCACTAACAAGGTTGATCAAGTCTTGTTAACAAACTCATTCCGAATCGCATGAAACCGGAGAAATTTCGAATAACACTAGGTTACCTCAACGGGGATATGCACATCCCCAACAATAAGAATATCATATTTATTCTTGACAATAGGAAGAGGAAATTCGAAACCTCCAATAGTAATCGTTGAAAATTTTCCAATAGAATTGATACTGTGGACTTGAGGTTGTTTCCTCGGAAAGTGTACCGTATTCTCATTAACATTAACATGAAAAGTGACATTGGCTTTGTTGCAATCAATAACATCCCCTGCAGTATTCAAAAAGGATCTACCAAGGATAATCGACATACTATCGTCCTCGGGAATATCAAGAATAACAAAGTCCGTTAAAATAGTAACGTTTGCAACTACAATAGGCACATCCTCACAAATACCGACAGGTATAGCAGTTGATTTATTAGCCATTTGCAAAGATATTTCAGTAGGTGTCAACTTATTCAAATCAAGTCTACGATATAAAGAGAGATGCATAACACTAACACCGGCTCCAAGATCACATAAAGCAGTTTTAACACAGTTTTTTTGATGGAGCATGGTATAGTTGGTACTCCTGGATGTCCAAGTTTCTTTGGTATTCCACCCTTAAAAGTGTAATTATCAAGGATGGTGGAAATTTCAGCTTCCGGTATCTTTCTCTTATTAGTAACAATATCTTTCATATACTTAGCATAAGGATTCATTTTAAGAACATCAGTAAAACACATACGCAAAAAGATAGGTCTAATCATTCCAGCAAAGCGCTCAAAATCCTCATCATCCTTTTTCTTGGATGGTTTAGGAGGAAAGGGCATGGGTTTCTGAACCCATGGTTCTCTTTCTTTACCATGCTTTCTAGCAACAAAGTCTCTCTTATCATAACGTTGACTCTTTGATTATGGGTTATCAAGATCAACAGCAGGTTCAATCTCTACATCATTATCATTGCTAGGTTGAGCATCAACATGAACATCATCATTAACATTATCACTAGGTTCATGTTCATTTCTAGATTGTGTTTCAGCATCAGAAATAGAAATATCATTGGGATTCTCGGGTGTGTCAACAGCAGGTTCACTAGAAGCATGCAAAGTTCTATCATTTTTCTTTTTCTTCCTTTTAGAATGACTAGGTGCATCAACATTAGTTCTCTGAGAATCTTGCTCAATTATCTTAGGGTGGCCCTCATGATACAAAGGTTCCTGAGTCATTTTACCCCCTCTAGTCATAACTCTAACAGCATTATCATTTTTCTTATTATTTAATTCATTGAGCAAATCATTCTAAGCTTTAAGTACTTGTTCTACTTGAGTGGTAACCATATAAGCATGTTTACTAATAAGTTTAAGTTCACCTTTAACTCTAGACATATAACCACTCAAGTGTTCAATCATATAAGCATTACGTTTCAATTGTCTACCAACATAAGCATTGAAGTCTTCTTGCTTAACCATAAAGTCATCAATCTCATCCAAGCATTGGCTAGCAAACTTAGTAGATGGGATTTCACATTTATCAAATCTATAGAGAGAATTTACCTTTACTACCCGTGTCGGGTTATCAAGACCATGTATTTCTTCAATAGGTGGTAAATTCTTAACATCTTCAAATTTAATACCTTTTTCTTTCATAGATTTCTTTGCCTCTTGCATATCTTCAGGACTGAGAAATAGAATGCCCCTTTTCTTCGGAGTTGGCTTAGGAGTTGGTTCAGGAAGTGTCCAATCATTTTCATTACTCAACATATTATTCAATAGCAATTCAGCTTGATCAACAGTTCTTTCCCTGAAAACACAACCAGCACAACTATCCAGGTAGTCTCTGGAAGCATCGGTTAGTCCATTATAAAAGATATCAAGTATTTCATTTTTCTTGAGAGGATGATCAGGCAAAGCATTAAGTAATTGGAGAAGCCTCCCCCAAGCTTGTGGGAGACTCTCTTCTTCAATTTGCACAAAATTATATATTTTCCCTTAAAGCAACTTGTTTCTTATGAGCGGGGAAATATTTAGCAGAGAAGTAATAAATCATATCCTAGGGACTATGCACACAACCAAGATCAAGAGAATTGAACCATGTTTTAGCATGCCCCTTTAATGAGAACGAAAACAACTTAAGGATAAAGTAATAGCGAGTTTTCTCATCATTAGTGAATAGGGTGGCTACATCATTTAATTTAGTAAGATGCGCCACGACAGTTTTAGATTCATAGCCATAAAAAGGATCAGATTCAACCAAAGTAATTAACTCAGGATCGATAGAAAAATCATAATCCTTATCGGAAATAAAGATAGGTGAAGTAGCAAAAGCAGGGTCACATTTCATTCTAGCATTCAAGGATTTTTCTTTAAGCTTGGCTAATAATGTCTTAAGATCAGATCTACTATTGCAAGCTAAGAAGTCTCTAGCAGTTTCTTCATCCATAACATAACCCTTAGGAACAACAGGCAATTCATATCTAGGGGGAGAATCTTCATCATCACTTTCATCAATATTATCAGTTTCAATAATTTCATTCTCTCTAACCCTAGCAAGTTGTTCATCAAGAAATTCACCTAATGGCACAGTAGTATCAACCATAGAAGTAGTTTCATCATAAGTATCATGCAAAGCAGAAGTGGCATCATCAATAACATGCAACATATCAGAATGAATAGCAGGAGTAGGTGTCGCAAGTTTACTCAAAATAGAGGGTGAATCAATTGCAGAGCTAGATGGCAGTTCCTTACCTCCCCTCGTAGTTGAGGGAAAAATCTTGGTTCTTTTATCTTTCAAGTTCTTCATATTGATCAGCAGATATAAATCCCAAGTGACTCAAAGAATAGAGCTATGCTCCCCGACAACGACGCCCGAAAATAGTCTTGATAACCCACAAGTATAGGGGATCACAACCATTTTCGTGGGTACAATATTCAACCCAAATTTATTGATTCGACACAAGGGGAGCCAAAGAATATTCTCAAGTATTAGTAGATGAGTTGTCAATTCAACCACACCTGGAAACTTAATATCTGTAGCAAAGTATTTAGCAGCAAAGTAATATGATAATAGAGGTAACAGTAGCAAAAGTAATAGTTTAGGTTTTATAGTTATTGTAACAGTAGCAACAGAAAAGTAAATAAGCGAAGAACAATATGTGAAAAGCTCATAGGCAATGGATCAGTGATGGATAATTATGTCGGATGCGATTCCTCATGCAATAGTTATAACATAGGGTGACACAGAACTAGCTCCAGTTCATCAATGTAATGTAGGCATGTATTCTGAATATAGTCATACATGCTTATGGAAAAGAACTTGCATGACATCTTTTGTCCTACCCTCCCGTGGCAGCGGGGTCCTATTGGAAACTAAGGGATATTAAGGCCTCCTTTTAATAGAGTACCGGACCAAAGGATTAACACTTAGTGAATATATGAACTCCTCAAACTACGGTCATCACCAGTAAGTATCCCGATTATTATCACTTCGGGGTTAACGGATCATAACACATAATAGGTGACTATAGACTTGTAAGATAGGATCAATAACTCACATATATTCATGGAAACATAATAGGTTCAGATCTAAAATCATGGCACTCGGGCCCTAGTGACAAGCATTAAGCATAGCAAAGTCATAGCAACATCAATCTTAGAACATAATGGATACTAGGGATTAGACCCTAACAAAACTAACTCGATTACGTGATAAATCTCATCCAACCCATCACTGTCCAGCAAGCCTACAATGGAATTACTCACGCACGGCGGCGAGCATCATGAAATTGGTGATGGAGGAAGGTTCATGATGACGATGGCGACGGATTCCCCTCTCCGGAGCCCCGAACGGACTCTAGATCAGCCCTCCCGAGAGAGATTAGGGCTTGGCGGCGGCTTCGTATCGTAAAACATGATGAATCCTTCTCTCCTATTTTTTTCTCCCCGAACATGAATATATAGAGTTGGAGTTGAGATCGAAGGAGCACCAGGGGCCCACGAGGCAGGGGGGCGCGCCCAGGGGGGTAGGTGTGCCCTCACCCTCGTGGACAGGGTGTGGGCCCCCTGGCCTTGATTCTTTCACCAATATTTTTTTATATATTCCAAAAATATTCTCCGTTGATTTTTAGGTCATTCCGAGAACTTTTATTTTTGCACAAAAATAACACCATGGCAATTCTGCTGAAAACAACGTCAGTCCAGGTTAGTTCCATTCAAATCATGCAAGTTAGAGTCCAAAACAAGGGCAAAAGTGTTTGGAAAAGTAGATACGATGGAGACGTATCAGTCGGTGCGAGGGTCCACCTCAAAGCTACGTTTGCATGCCATTCGGCTTGCCGAACACGGCCGTCACCTTCCAGTGCCACCCGCGGAGCATCCTGGCGGCTCAGGAGGCCAGACATCATGCTGTCCTAGCAGAGAGGGCGACGGTCCTCAAGAAACCACCCGAGCCCAAGGAGCCCCCTGAGGCTCAGGGCCCTGGCGGCTCGTGAGGAACGACTCTTCGACACGCATCATCGACTACTCCAAGACCACTCTAGCGGCGTTACCAGGTGACTCTTTCTAGTTCTTTCAGTTGGGGGCGCCCCTCGGGCTGCATTATCCCCAAGTCGCACAGGTCTGTCCCTGCGATGTGTATCCTTTTGCATCTCTAGCTTACCTTGCTGGGGGCGCCCCTCAGGCTGCATCATCCCCAGGCCGCTCGGGTCCGTCCCAGTGGCATGTATCGTTCTTGCATGTATCTAAGCTAACCTGCCTCTTTGCTTGAGTCATTTCATGATTATCACCTACTCATCTATTATCCATCGCGGCCACCCACGCTGCCCCTCGGCCCCCTGCTCATCCCGCAATGGGGGCTACCCATGCTGGCACGACGCTTGTGCTCGGGTCCGTCCCTGCAACACTGACAAATCAGAGCGGTCGAGCTCTGGCTCGCGGCACGCCCCACACACGTCACTTCACCAGGCCCTCAGTGCCTTCACCTTCTTGCGGAACGACCAGTGGCAGACCGACAAGCGCGATTGCATCCTGTATTCCTCCTTCGTGCTAACCTGCAGGAACCCCCGGAGGCTGATGGCGGACGGCACTGCAAGCTCCTCCTTTTTTCACACAATTCGCTTGCGCGTTAAAGGGGGGCTCCTGAGCATCGCGACTCAGGAACTCTTACTGGTTCTCCAGCCCTCACCCCTGGCCTTGACCATGGCATCACGACCTGGCATACCGGCGGCGGCTGAGCTCGCTCGAGGGCCGGGACCCGAGGACGCAGAGCACATAGAAGGACGTAAAAGGAGGGGGAGGCTCACGCAAGCTCGACCTAGTTGACGCGCGAAGCTGGAGCGACACAAGGAATCGACTTTGGACCGCTAAGATAAGTCTCACACCCAGATCTGCCAAGCGCTGCGAGACATGATTCCCATCTCTTGTAGCCTTGCTACGGCAATGCCGCCTTCCTTTACTACCTTCAAGTAGTTGCTTGCATGCTAAAGGGAACCTCTTGAGCATCGCGCCTCAGGAGCTCTTACTAGACCTCGGGCCGCTCACCTCCTGGTCTTGACCACGACATCGCGACCTGTCATACTAGCGACGGTTGCAGCCTGCCTGGGGACCAAGACCTGTTGGTGTAGAGCACTAGGCTACCGCGAGGATGGAAAGGGGGGATTGAGCTGAAGCAAGACACACAGTTATAGATCTTCATAATAAGGAAAATATTAACAAAAGACACTACAGACCCTTTACACGCCCCATGGGGTTCATCTCGACTCCTTGCAGGGAACAAAAGAAGAAGGTTTCTAGGAGCCCTATCTACATGCGTCACCGCCGATGCCATCATCAATAGTGGGCCACGGGGGGCCGACGCCAACCCCATCCAGATCAATGACGGCGGCGGGTGGACGCCGTTGCTGCACTCTGGGCGTGACGTGAGCTCGGGGGCACGTAGCTGTCGTCGCTAGTCTCCGGGGTCTCGTCAGGATCGGGAGAGTCGCTGGACCACCAAGAGCCACCGCTGCTGCTAGAGGAGCCATCGGCAGGTCCAAGGGCAGGCTGAGCGCCTGCCGCTGCACCGTCCTGGCGGCCCCCTCCAGGACAGCACTCCAGGCGATTGCCCTCCTTGTCGAAGACCTTGAAGAACAGCGTAGAGGTGCCGTCATACTCGAAATGGATGACGAGCGCCCCCTCCGCACGGCAGACGCGGGCGACCTCACCCCATCCGCGGGTCATGAAGACCTTGCCAGGGAGACGAACTCAACCTTCGACCTCCATATCGGCGCCATGGATGACGTGGCGCATCAGCGAAGCAAGGAGGAAGAAGAAGAAGCAGGAGGAGTGGAGGAAGAGATGGGTGATGGGGGCTCCGCCCCTTCCCATTTATATCCAGGAGGAGGCCAACTGCCGGCCTCCATGATCTAAGGTAATAATGACCTTTTTTCTGCATGCAACAGGGACTCATCAAGTCGGGCAGTTGCCGAGGTAGTGTGGGGAAGCAGAGACACCCACGTCCCGTCAATTGCCACACGTCAATCAAGGCCGCAGGCTGTTAGGGCCCACGGTGCTCCGCACTTGACCCTTGGCTTCGCCGCGAAGCCAAGCACGAGCACGCCTTGGGCCCAGGGGCTACTATCGGCGTCTTGGGAACGGGGGTACCCAGACTTGCCTGCCTGCGGCCTAGGGTGTGGCCCCACCGGCGGCCTGGTATGACCCATCTTCATCAACCAACGCTCAAGACCCTCGCGAGGGGCCAAGCCTCGCGAGGCGGACGACACAAGACCTCCTTAGGGGCAGCCTCACTAGGATGGCTCGCGAGGAGCAGATAGATCAAGGCGAGGGGCACCTCATGAGGTTCCCATGATGTGAGTCATGACGATCAAGGCCAGGCGGCCGCAGAGTGCCAGTTTCCTCTTTGGTGCTAAAGAGGCAGGCGCAGGCGAGGAGTCCCGAGGCGTCAGGCAAAGGTTTCCATATCGGTGCAACAAGACTAAGACCAGCAGGACAGCAAGACGGAGGTCATCATGGAGCCCATGACGACGTCACCACCTGAGCCTTTCGCAGGCGAAGACCACCTTTTGTCAGGATAACTTGTACTTGTTGTCTCCCTTCAAATTGGCCGTTGTGGGATCCCTTCCCGCCTAATATTTGGGGAGAGGACCCGGGCCTCTATAAATAGGGCTATCCACCACCATAGCAAAAGATGGATCATTCAGATCATCCCCAACCACACAAGCTCATCGAGCTCAAGAACACCTCTCCTCAGGAGGCTGTTCTTCCCTTGTACTTGTTCATCCCCAGCCTACATGGCAATCCACCACACCACACTGGAGTAGGGTGTTGGGGAACACAGTAATTTCAAAAAAATTCCTACGCGCACGCAAGATCATGGCCATGCATAGCAATGAGAGGGGAAGAGTGTTGTCCACGTACCCTCATAGACTGTAAGCGGAAGCGTTATGACAACGCGGTTGACGTAGTCGCACATCTTCACGATCGACTGATCCTAGTACCGAAAGTACGGCACCTCCACGATCTTCACACGTTCGGCTCGGAGACGTCCCACGAACTCATGATCCAGCAGAGTGTTGAGGGAAAGCTTCATCAGCACGACGGCGTGATGACGGTGATGATGATGCTACCAGAACAAGGCTTCGCCTAAGCACCGCTACGATATGACCGAGGTGGATTATGGTGGAGGGGGGCACCACACACGGCTGGAAACAATCAACTTGTGTGTCATTCGGGTGCCCCTGGCCACATATATAAAGGATGGAGGGAGGAGGAGGCCAGCCCTCATAGGGCGCGCCCAAAGTGTGGAGTCCTACTAGGACTCCCTAGTCCTAGTAGGATTCCACCTCCCACATGGAATAGGAAAAAAGGGAAGGAAGAAGGAGAAGGAAGGAAGGGCGCCCCTTTCCCTCGTCCAATTCGGACCAGTCCATGGGGAAGGGGCGCGGCCACCCTTGAGGCCTTTTTCTCCTTTCCCGTATGGCCCATTAAAGCCCAATACGAATTCCCGTAACTCTCTGGTACTCCGAAAAATACCCAAATCACTCGGAACCTTTCCGATGTCCGAATATAGCCTTCCAATATATTGATCTTTACGTCTCGACCATTTTGAGACTCCTCGTCATGTCCCCGATCTCATACGGGACTCCGAACAAACTTCGGTCATTAAATCACATAACTCACAATACAAATCATCACAGAAAGTTAAGCATGCGGACCCTACGGGTTCGAGAACTATGTAGACATGTCCGAGAATCATCTCCGGTCAATAAGCAATAACGGAACCTGGATGTCCATATTGGCTCCCACATATTCAACGAAGATCTTTATCGGTCAAACCACATAATAACATATGTTGTTCCCTTTGTCATCAGTATGTTACTTGCCCGAGATTCGATCGTCGGCATCCCAATACCTAGTTCAATCTCGTTACCGGCAAGTCTCTTTATCATTCCATAATGCATCATCCCGCAACTAACTCATTAGTCACATTGCTTGCAAGGCTTATATTGATGTGCATTACCAAGAGGGCCCAGAGATACCTCTCCGAAAATTGGAGTGACAAATCCTAATCTCGATCTATGCCAACTCAACAAACACCATCGGAGACACCTGTAGAGCACCTTTATAATCACCCAGTTACGCTGTGAAGTTTGGTAGCACACAAAGTGTTCCTCCGGTATTCGGGAGTTGCATGATCTCATAGTCATAGGAACATGTATAAGTTATGGAGAAAGCAATAGCAACAAACTAAACAATCATCGTGCTAAGCTAACGGATGGGTCAAGTCAATCACATCATTCTCTAATGATGTGATCATGTTAATCAAATGACAACTCATGTCTATGGTCAAGAAACATAACCATCATTGATTCAACGAGCTAGTCAAGTAGAGGCATACTAGTGACACTCTGTTTGTCTATGTATTCACACATGTACTAAGTTTTCGGTTAGTACAATTCTAGCATGAATAATAAACATTTATCACGATATAAGGAAATATAAATAACAACTTTATTATTGCCTCTAGGGCATATTTCCTTCAGTCTCCCACTTGCACTAGAGTCAATAATCTAGTTCACATCGCCATGTGATTAGTTCACATCTTCATGTGACTAATACCCAAAGGGTTTACTATAGTCAATAATCTAGTTCACCTCGCTATGTGATTAACAAACAAAGAGTGATCATGTTTCGCTTGTGAGAGAAGTTTAGTCTATGGGTCTGCAACATTCAGATCCGTATGTATTTAGCAAATTTCTATGTCTACAATACTCTGCACGGAGCTACTCTAGCTAATTGCTCCCACTTTCAACATGTATCTAGATCGAGACTTAGAGTCATCTAGATCGGTGTCAAAAGCTTGCATCGACGTAACTCTTTACGATGAACTCTTTATCACCTCCATAACCGAGAAATATTTCCTTAGTCCTCTAAGGATAATGTTGACCGCTGTCCAGTGATCTACTGCTAGATCACTATTGTACTCCCTTGCCAAAATCATGCTAAGGTATACAATAGGACTGGTACACAGCATGGCATACTTTATAGAACCTATGACTGAGGCATAGGGAATGACTTTTCATTCTCTTTCTATTTTCTGCCGTGGTCGGGTTTTGAGTCTTTACTCAACTTCACACCTTGCAACACAGGCAAGAACTCCTTATTTGAGTGTTCCATTTTGAACTACTTCAAAATCTTGTCAAGGTATGTACTCATTGAAAAATCTTATCAAGTATCTTGATCTATCTCTATAGATCTTGATGCTCAATGTGTAAGCAGCTTCACCGAGGTCTTTCTTTGAAAAACTCCTTTCAAACACTCCTTTATGCTTTCCAGAAAATTATACATCATTTCCGATCAACAATATGTCATTCACATATACTTATCAAAAAGGTTGTAGTGCTGCCACTCACTTTCTTGTAAATACAGGCTTCATCGCAAGTCTGTATAAAACTATATGCTTTGATCAACTCATCAAAGCATAAATTCCAACTCTAAGATGCTTACACCAGTCCATAGATGGATCGCTGGAGCTTGCACATTTTGTTAGCACCTTTAGGATTGACAAAACCTTCTTGTTGCATCATATACAACTCTTGTTTAAGAAATCCATTAAGGAATGCAGTTTTGACATCCATTTGCCAGATTTCATAAAATGTGGCAATTGCTAACATGATTCAGACAGACTTAAGCATCGCTGCGAGTGAGAAAATCTCATCATAGTCAACATCTTGAACTTGTCGAAAACCTTTTGCGACAATTTGAGCTTTGTAGATAATAACACTACTATCAACGTCCGTCTTCCTCTTGAAAATCCATTTTTTCTTAATGGCTCACCGATCATCGGGCAAGTCAATCAAAGTCCATACTTTGTTCCAATACATGGATCCTATCTCAGATTTCATGGCTTCAAGCCATTTCGCGGAATCTGGGCTCATCATCGCTTCCTCATAGTTCGTAGGTTTGTCATGGTCAAGTAACATGACCTCCAGAACAGGATTACCGTACCACTCTTGTGCGGAACGTATTTTGGTTGACCTACTAGGTTTGGTAGTAACTTGATCTGAAGTTTCATGATCATCATCATTAACTTTCTCACGAATTGTTGTAGGAATCACTAGAACTGATTTATGTGATGAACTACTTTCCAATTCGGGAGAAGGTACAATTACCTCATCAAGTTCTACATTCCTCCCACTCACTTCTTTCGAGAGAGACTTCTTCTCTAGAAAGGATCCATTCTTAGCAACAAATATCTTGCCTTCGGATCTGTGATAGAAGGTGTACCCAACAGTTTCCTTTGGGTATCTTATGAAGACGCATTTCTCCGATATGGGTTCGAGCTTATCAGGTTGAAACTTTTTCACATAAGCATCATAGCCCCAAACTTTAAGAAATGACAGCTTAGGTTTCTTGCTAAACCACAAATAGGTTGCACTATCATTATTAACTTTGCATCTTTTGGCTTCAATATTATGAATACGTGTATCACTACGATCGAGATTCAATAAACCATTCACCTTGGGTGTATGACCACAAAAGGTTTTATTCATGTAAACAGAATAACAATTATTCTTTGACTTAAATGAATAACCGTATTGCAATAAACATGATCCAATCATATTATGCTCAACGCAAACACCAAATAACATTTATTTTAGGTTCAACACTAATCCCGAAGGTAAAGGGAGTGTGCGATGGTGATCTTATCAACCTTGGAATCATTTCCAACACACATCGTCACCTCGTCCTCAACTAGTCTTTGCTTATTTTGCAACTCCCGTTTCGAGTTACTACTCTTAGAAACTAAACTAGTATCAAATACCGAGGGGTTTGCTACAAACACTAGTAAAGTACACATCAATAACATGTATATCAAATATACCTTTGTTCACTTTGCCATCGTTCTTATCCACCAAGTTTCTAGGGCAGTGCCACTTCCAGTGACCATTTCCTTTGCAGTAGAAGCACTCAATTTCAGACTTGGGTCTAGCTTTGGGCTTCTTCATGGGAGTGGCAACTTGCTTGCCATTCTTCTTGAAGTTCCCTTTCTTTCCCTTGCCCTTTTACTTAAAACTAGTTGTCTTGTCAGCCATCAACACTTGATGCTTTTTCTTGATTTCTACCTTCACCGATTCCAACATCGCGAAGAGCTTTGGGAATCATTTTCGTTATCCCTTGCATATTATAGTTCATCACAAAGTTCTAGTAACTTGGTGATAGTGACTAGAGAACTCTGTCAATCACTATCTTATCAGGAAGATTAACTCCCACTTGATTCAAGTGATTGTAGTACTAAGACATTCTGAGCACATGCTCACTCGTTGAGCTATTCTCCTCCATCTGGTAGGCAAAGTACCGTCAGAGGTCTCATACCTCTTGACACGGGCATGAGTATGAGATACCAATTTCAACTCTTGGAACATCTTATATGCTCCATGGCGTTCAAAACATTTTTGAAGTCCCGGTTCTAAGCCGTAAAGCATGGTGCACTAAACTATCAAGTAGTCATCATACCGAGCTTGTCAAATGTTCATAACGTCTGCATTTGCTCCTGCAATAGGTCTGTCACCTAGCGGTGCATCAAGGACATAATTCTTCTGTGCAGCAATGAGGATAATCCTCAGATCACGGACCTAGTCCGCATCATTGCTACTATAATCTTTCAACATAATTTTTCTCTAGGAACATATCAAAAATAAACGGGGAGCTACATCGCAAGCTATTGATCTACAACATAGTTATGCAAATACTATCAGGACTAAGTTCATGATAAATTAAAGTTCAATTAATCATATTACTTAAGAACTCCCACTTAGATAGACATCCCTCTATTCATCTAAATGATCACATGATCCAAATCAACTAAACCATGTCCCATCATCACGTGAGATGGAGTAGTTTTCAATGGTGAACATCACTATGTTGATCATATCTACTATATGATTCACGCTCGACCTTTCGGTCTCCAGTGTTCCGAGGCCATATCTACATATGCTAGGTTCGTCAAGTTTAACCTGAGTATTCCGCGTGTGCAAAACTGGCTTGCACCCGTTGTATGTGAACGTAGAGCTTATCACACCCGATCATCACGTGGTGTCTCGGCATGACGAACTGTCGCAACGGTGCATACTCAGGGAGAACACTTATACCTTGAAATTTAGTGAGAGATCATCTTATAATGCTACCACCGAACTAAGCAAAATAAGATGCATAAAGGATAAACATCACATGCAATCAACATATAAGTGATATGATATGGCCATCATCATCTTGTGCCTTTGATCTCCATCTCCAAAGCACCGTCATGATCACCATCGTCACTGGCTTGACACCATGATCTCCATCATCTTGATATTTATCAACGTGTCGTCACATGGTCGTCTCGCCATCTATTGCTTTTGCAACTATTGCTATCGCATAGCGATAAAGTAAAGCAATTACATGGCGCTTGCATCTTATGCAATAAAGAGACAACCATAAGGCTCCTGCCAGTTGCCGATAACTTTAACAAAACATGATCATCTCATACAACAATTTATATCTCATCATGTCTTGACCATATCACATCACAACATGCCCTGCAAAAACAAGTTAGACGTCCTCTACTTTGTTGTTGCAAGTTTTACGTGGCTGCTACGGGCGGAGCAAGAACCCTTCTTACCTACGCATCAAAAACCACAACGCGGTATAGTGATCGCTTTTTGATCTTCAGAAAGAACCCTGTTCATTGAATCCGATTCAACTAAAGTTGGATAAACTGACACCCACCAGCCACCTGTGTGCAAAGCACGTCGGTAGAACCAGTCTCGCGTAAGCGTACGCGTAATGTTGGACTGAGCCGCTTCAACCAACAATACTGCTGAATCAAGAATCAACTAGTGACGGCAAGCAATATGTATATACCCACGCCCACAACTCATTTGTGTTCTACTCGTGCATATAACATCTACGCATAGACCTGGCTCGGATGCCACTGTTGCGGAACGCAGTAATTTCAAAAATTTCCTACGCACACGCAAGATCATGGTGATGCATAGCAATGAGAGGGGAAGAGTGTTGTCCACGTACCCTCGTAGACTGTAAGCGAAAGCGTTATGACAATGCGGTTGATGTAGTCGTACGTCTTCACGATCGACTGATCCTAGTACCGAAAGTACGGCACCTCCGCAATCTTCACACATTCGGCTCGGTGACGTCCCATGAACTCACAATCCAGCAGAGTGTCAAGGGAAAGCTTCGTCAGCACGACGACGTGATGACGGTGATGATGATGCTACCGGAACAGGGCTTCGCCTCAGCACCGCTACGATATGACCGAGGTGGATTATGGTGGAGGGGGGCACCGCACACGGCTGGAAACAATCAACTTGTGTGTCTATCGGGTGCCCCCTGGCCACGTATATAAAGGATGGAGGGAGGAGGGAGCCGGCCCTCATAGGGCGCGCCCAATGTGTGGAGTCCTACTAGGACTCCCTAGTCCTAGTAGGATTCCACCTCCCACATGGAATAGGAAAAAGGGAAGGAAGAAGGAGAAGGAAGGGGGCGCCCCCTTTCCCTAGTCCAATTCAGACGAGTCCATGGGGAAGGGGCGCGGCCACCCTTGAGGCCTTTCTCTCCTTTCCCGTATGGCCCATTAAGGCCCAATACGAATTCCCGTAACTCTCCGGTACTCCGAAAAATACCCGAATCACTCGGAGCCTTTCCGATGTCCTAATATAGCCTTCCAATATATCGATCTTTACGTCTCAACCATTTCGAGACTCCTCGTCATGTCCCCAATCTCATCCGAGACTCCGAACAAACTTCGGTCATCAAATCACATAAATCATAATACAAATCGTCACAGAATGTTAAGCGTGCGGACCCTACGGGTTCGAGAACTATGTAGACATGACCGATACTCATCTTCGGTCAATAACCAATAGCCGAACCTGGATGTTCATATTGGCTCCCACATATTCTACGAATATCTTTATCAGTCAAACCGCATGACAACATATGTTGTTCCCTTTGTCATCGGTATGTTACTTGCCCGAGATTCTATCGTCGGTATCCCAATACCTAGTTCAATCTCGTTACCGGCAAGTCTCTTTACTCGTTTCATAATGCATCATCCCGCAACTAACTCATTAGTCACATTGCTTGCAAGGATTATATTGATGTGCATTACCGAGAGGGCCCAGAGATACCTCTCCAACAATCGGAGTGACAAATTGCTACCTCTTGAGCACTGCGTTGGTTTTCCCTTGAAGAGGAATGGGTGATGCAGCAAAGTAGCGTAAGTATTTCCCTCAGTTTTTGAGAACCAAGGTATTAATCCAGTAGGAGACTACGCGCAAGTCCCTCGTACCTACACAAACAAATAAGAACATCGCAACCAACGCGATAAAGGGGTTGTCAATCCCTTCACGGTCACTTACGAGAGTGAGATCTGATAGAGATAATAATAATAAAATAAATATTTTTGGTATTTTTTATAATATAGATTGAAAGTAAAGATTGCGAAATAAAATAGATGGGAAACTTATATGATAGAAGATAGACCCGGGGGCCATAGGTTTCACTAGTGGTTTCTCTCAAGATAGCATAAGTATTACGTTGGGTGAACGAATTACTGTCGAGCAATTGATAGAATAATGAATAATTATGAGAATATCTAGGCATGATCATGTATATAGGCATCACATCCGCGATAAGTAGACGAAACGATTCTGCATCTACTACTATTACTCCACACATCGACCACTATCCAGCATGCATCTAGAGTATTAAGTTCATAAGAATAGAGTAATGCATTAGGCAAGATGACATGATGTAGAGGGATAAACTCAAGCAATATGATATAAACCCCATCTTTTTATCCTCGATGGCAACAATACAATACGTGCCTTGCTGCCCCTGCTGTCACTGGGAAAGGACACCGGAAGATTGAACCCTAAGCTAAGCACTTCTCCCATTGCAAGAAAGATCAATCTAGTAGGACAAACCAAACTGATAATTCGAAGAGACTTGAAAAGATAACCAATCATACATAAAAGATTTCAGAGAAGAATCATATATTGTTCATAGATAAACTTGATCATAAACCCACAATTCATCGGATCTCGACAAACACACCGCAAAAAGAGTTACATCAAATAGATCTCCAAGAAGATCGAGGAGAACATTGTATTGAGATGCAAAGAGAGAGAAGAAGCCATCTAGCTAATAACTATGGACCCGAAGGTCTGAGGTAAACTACTCACACATCATAGGAGAGGCAATGGTGTTGATGTAGAAGCCCTCCGTGAGCGATGCCCCCTCCGGCGGAGCTCCGGAAAAGGCCCCAAGATGGGATCTCTTGGGTACAGAAGGCTGCAGCGGTGGAAATAGGGTTTCGTGGTGCTCCTGGATGTTTTCGGGGTATGTGGGCATATATAAGAGGAAGAAGTAGGTCGCTAGAGCCACAGGGGCCCCACGAGGGTGGAGGGCGTGCCTAGGGGGGTAGGCGCGCCCCCTGCCTCGTGGCCTCCTCGTTGGTTGCTTGACGTCCACTCCAAGTCCCCTGGATCATGTTTGTTCCAAAAATAACTCCCCCGAAGGTTTTATTCCGTTTGGATTCTGTTTGATATTCCTTTTCTGCGAAACACTCAAATTGGCAAAAAACAACAATTTGCACTGGGCCTTGGGTTAGTAGGTTAGTCCCAAAAATAATGTAAAAGTGTATAAATATGCCCATTAACATCCAAAACAGATAATATAATAGCATGGAACAATCAAAAATTATAGATACATTGGAGACGTATCAAGCATCCCCAAGCTTAATTCCTTCTCGTCCTCGAGTAGGTAAATGATAAAAATAGAATTTTTGATGTGGAATGCTACCTAGCATAATTCTCAATGTAATTTTCTTTATTGTGGCATGAATGTTTAGATCCGAAAGATTCAAGACAAAAGTTTAATATTGACATAAAAATAATAATACTTCAAGCATACTAACTAAGGAATCATGTCTTCTCGAAAAAAGATGGCAAAAGAAAGTTCATCCCTACAAAATCATATAGTTTGGCCATGCTCCATTTTCGTCACACAAGAATGCTCTCATCATGCACAACCCCGATTACAAGCCAAGCAATTGTTTTTTTACTTTAGTAATCTCAAACTTTTTTCAACTTTCATGCAATACATGAGCGTGAGCCATGGATATAGCACTATGGGTGGAATAGAATAATGATAGGGGTTATGTGGAGAAGAAAAAAAGGAGAAAGTCTCACATTGACGAGGTTAATCAACGGGCTAGGGAAATGCCCATCAATTGATGTCAATGCAAGGAGTAGGGATTGCCATGCAACAGATGCACTAGAGCTATAAATGTATGAAAGCTCAACAAAAGAAACTAAGTGGGTGTGCATCCAATTTGCTTGCTCACGAAGAGCTAGGGCATTTGAGGAAGCCCATTGTTGGAATATACAAGCCAAGTTCTATAATGAAAAATTCCCACTAGTATATGAAAGTGACAAAACAAAGAGACTCTCTATCATAAAGATCATGGTGCTACTTTGAAGCACAACTGTGGGAAAAAAGGATAGTAGCATTGCCCCTTTTTTCTTTTTTCTTTTTTTGGGCCTTTCTTTTTTTATTTGGCCTTTCTCTTTTTTTATTTGGGACAATGCTCTATTAATTGTGATCATCACACTTATATTTATTTACAACTCAATGATTACAACTCGATACTAGAACAAAATATGACTCTATATGAATGCCTCCGGCGGTGTACGATAAATTATGCATGGTGGCTTTGCCAGAAATACGATGTCAACTACATGATCATGCAAAGCAATATGACAATGATGAAACGTGTCATAAATGAAATGGTGGAAAGTTGCATGGCAATATATCTCGGAATGGCTATGGAAATGCCATAATAGGTAGGTATGGTGGGTGTTTTGAGGAAGATATAAGGAGGTTTATGTGTGATAGAGCATATCATATCATGGGGTTTGGATGCACCGGCGAAGTTTGCACCAACTCTCAAGGTGAGAAAGGGCAATGCACGGTACCGAAGAGGCTAGCAATGATGGAAGGATGAGAGTGCGTATAATCCATGGACTCAACATTAGTCATAAAGAACTCACATACTTATTGCAAAAATCTACAAGTCATCAAAAACCAAGCACTACGTGCATGATCCTAGGGGATAGATTGGTAGGAAAATACCATCGCTCGTCCCCGACCGCCACTCATAAGGAAGACAATCAAAGAACACCTCATGTTTCAAAAATTTTACACAACGGTTACCATACGTGAATGCTACGGGAATTGCAAACTTCAACACAAGTATTTATCAAATTCACAATTACTCAACTAGCACACTCTAATATTACCACCTTTATATCTCAAAAAAATTATCAAGCATCCAACTTCTCATAGTATTCAATGCACTTTCTATGATAGTTTTTATTATACCCATCTTGGATGCCTATCATATTAGGACTAATTTCATAACCAAAGCAAATTACCATGCTGTTCCAAAGGACTCTCAAAATAATATAATTGAATCATGAGATATCAATAATTTCTATAAAATAAAACCACCACCGTGCTCTAAAAGATATAAGTGAAGCACTAGAGCAAAACTATCTAGCTCAAAAGATATAAGTGAAGCACACAGAGTATTCTAATAAATTCCAATTCATGTGTGTCTCTACCAAAAGGTGTGTACATAAAGGATGATTGTGGTAAAATAAAAAGCAAAGACTCAAATCATACAAGACGCTCTAAGCAAAACACATATTATGTGGTGAATAAAAATATAGCCTCAAGTAAAGTTACCGATAGAAGAAGACGAAAGAGGAGATGCCTTCCGGGGCATCCCCAAGCTTAGGCTTTTGGTTGTGCTCGAATTTTACCTTGGGGTGCCTTGGTCATCCGCAAGCTTAGGCTCTTGCCACTCCTTGTTCCATAATCCATCAAATCTTTACCCAAAACTTGAAAACTTCACAACACAAAACTTAAACAGAAAATCTCATGAGCTCCGTTAGTATAAGAAAACAAACCACCACTTAAGCTACTGTAATGAACTCATTCTTTATTTGTATTGGTGTTAAACCTACTATATTCCAACTTCTCTATTGTTCATATCCTCCGATACTAGCCATAGATGCATCAAAATAAGCAAACAACACACGAAAACAGAATCTGTCAAAAACAGAACAGTCTGTAGTAATCTGTAGGTTCCGAATACTTATGTAACCTAAAAAAATTCTAAAATAAATTTCTGGACATGAGGAATTTATCTATTAATAATCTTCAAAAGAATCAACTTAATGTCACTCTCAAGTAAAAGATGGCAGCAAATATCGTGAGCGCTAAAGTTTCTGTTTTTTACAGCAAGATTACTAAAACTCCCCCCAAGTCTTCCCAAAGGTTCTATTTGGCACAAACACTAATTAAAAGCATAAAACCCCATATAAACAGAGGCTAGATGCATTATTTATTACTAAACAGAACCAGAAAGCAAGGAACAAAAATAAAATTGGGTTGCCTCCCAACAAGCGCTATCGTTTAATGCCCCTAGCTAGGCATCATAATTTCGATGATGCTCACATAAAAGACAAGAATTGAAACACAAAGAGAGCATCATAAAGCATATTAAAAACACTTCTAATTCTAACATACTTCCTGTGCGTAGGCATCTTATAGGCAAACAAATTATCAAGGCAAGCAAAAACTAGCATAGGCAAGGAAGCGGAAAGAAATAATAGCAATCTCAACATAACGAGAGGTAATTTAGTGACATGAAAATTTCTACAACCATATTTACCTCTCTAATAATAATTACATGTGAGATCATAAGCAAATTCAACAAAATAGCTATCAAAAAACATATTCTTAACACGATCCACATGTATGCAAAGTTGCCACTCTTCGAAAATAGTGGGATTAACATTAACTAAAGTCATGACCTCTCCAAACCCACTTTTATCAAAAATTTCATAAGATTGAACATTCTCCAAATATGTGGGATATAAAGTTGACACTCTTCCAAACCCAATTTCAATAATATTGCAAACACTATTATCAACCTCATATTCATCATGGGGCTAAAATAAATTTTCAAGATCAAAAGAAGAATCACCCCAATCTTGATCATTGCAACAAATAGTAGTCATAGCAAAACTAGCATCCCCAAGCTTGAGGTTTTGCATATCATTAACACAATTGACATTAATACAATTTATAATAGCATCATTGCAATCATGCTTTTCATCGAATGAACTATCAAGTATGGGTGCAATATCAACTATCTCATGTTTAACATAAGGAACTATAGCAAATTCATCTTCATAAATATTGGCATCATGGCCACAAGAATAGCAAGCATCATTTTCATCAAGGGATATTTCAATCAAATCATCGGAATCATAATTATCTATAGATTCATGCATATCATTATTTTCTTCCAAAGCAACGGTCATTCTTTCAATAAATTCTTTGACATAGACATTATGAGCATAGTTTTCATAGCAATATTTAAGTGTGTCAAAATTTTCCGATGCCATATTTAGTTTATCGCAGACCGGTGCCATATTTGTTTTGCTTGCCATTTCCAAACCGTGCATCCGATTCCGGCGATCTTTATATCGATTTCAACCAAAATCACATCACCTTTCTAGTTGCACTCTTGGTTTTCCAAGTTGAGGCCAGGTTCAATCATTCCTTGTCAAATCATGCATATGCATCGCGTACCGCATCCCCCATATCATAACATGTTCATGTGTTGGTTGTTTACTATGTTGTGTGCTTCTTTTCCGGTGTTGCTTCTTCGGGTTGGTTCTGTTAACGTCGCGTTTGTGAGGACCCATTCGTCTATGTCCGTTTGTCTTCTTCATGGACTCGTTCTTCTTCCTTGCGGGATTTCAGGCAAGATGACCATACCCTCGAAATACCCTCGAAATCACTTCTATCTTTGCTTGCTAGATGCTCGCTCTTTTGCTATGCCTATGCTGCGATACCTACCACTTGCTTATCATGCCTCCTATATTTTTGAACCAAGCCTCTAACCCACCTTGTCCTAGCGAACCGTTGTTTGGCTATGTTACCGCTTTGCTCAGCCCCTCTTATAGCGTTGTTAGTTGCAGGTGAAGAGTGAAGTTTGTTCCTTGTTGGAACATGGAGATGTTGTTCCTTGTTGGAACATGGTTACTTGTTGGGATATCACAATATATCTTATTTAATTAATGCATCTATATACTTGGTAAAGGGTGGAAGGCTCGGCCTTATGCCTGGTGTTTTGTTCCACTCTTGCCGCCCTAGTTTCCGTCATATCGGTGTTATGTTCCCGGATTTTGCGTTCCTTACGCGGTTGGGTTATAATGGGAACCCCTTGACAGTTCGTCTTGTATAAAACTCCTCCAGCAATGCCCAACATTGGTTTTACCATTCGCCACCTAGCCTTTTCTTTCCCTTGGGTTCTGCAGACTCAAGGGTCATCATTATTTTAACCCCCGGGCCAGTGCTCCTCTGAGTGTTGGTCCAACCTGTCAGCTGTCGGTGGCCACCAGGGGCAACTCTGGGCTGGCATACCCGTACCTTGGACAATCTGAGTGTGCCCTGAGAAAGAGATATGTGCAGCTCCTATCGGGATTTGTCGGCACATTCGGGCGGTGTTGCTGGTTTAGTTTTACCTTGTCGAAATGTCTTGTAACCGGGATTCCGAGTCTGATCGGGTCTTCCCGCTAGAAGGAATATCCTTCATTGACCGTGAGAGCTTGTTATGGGCTAAGTTGGGACACCCCTGCAGGGATTTGAACTTTCGAAAGCCGTGCCCGCGGTTATGGGCAGATGGGAATTTGTTAATGTCCAGTTGTAGAAAACCTGAAGTTGGTCTTAATTAAAATACATTAACCGCGGGTGTAACCGTGATGGTCTCTTCTCGGCGGAGTCCGGGAAGTGAACACGGTGTTGGAGTTATGATTGACGTAGGTTGTTCTAGGATCACTTCTTGATCATAGTTTTATCGACCGTGCCTTGCCTTCTCTTCTCGCTCTCATTTGCGTTTGTTAGCCACCATATATTCTAGTCGCTTGCTGCAGCTCCACCTCTCATACCTTTTACCTTACCCATAAGCTTAAATAGTCTTGATCGCGTGGGTGTGAGATTGCTGAGTCCCCGTGACTCACAGATATTTCCAAAACCAGCTTGTAGGTGCTGATGAGTCCGTGCAGATGACGCAACCAAGCTCAAGGAGGAGCTCGATGAAGATCTTGTCCTTTGTGTTGTTTCGTTCTAGTTGATCAGTAGTGGAGCCCAGTTGGGGTCGATCGGGGACCTTGTCGCATTTGGGGTTCTTCTTTATTTTGGTTCCATAGTCGGACCTTGATTGTATTTGGATGTTGTAATGCTTTATTCGTGTATTGTGTGAAGTGGCCAACTATGTATCTCTTTCCCTTATGTATTACATGGGTTGTTTGCGAAGATTACCTCATTTGCGACATTGCTTTCAATGCGGTTATGCCTCTAAGTCGTGCTTCGACACGTGGGAGATATAGCCGCATCAAGGGCGTTACAAGTTGGTAATCAGAGCCTTCCCCGACCTTAGGAGCACCACTGCTTGAATCGAATTAGCAGACAAGTTGAGTCTAGAAAAATGTTTTGAGTCATTAGGAATTATATATCGAAGAGTTTAGGAATTCTTTTTACTCCCCAGTCCCTTCATCGCTCTGGTAAGGCATCCTGACGTAGAGTTTTGACTCTTCTCTTCTCAAATGTCACTAAATTTTTTTTTAGGATCACGCGGGTATCTTGGAATCGTTCCGATCGATTTGTGATGAAAACATTGTTCTTGGTGCCTCCTATCATTGAGGGGTTGTGGCAGTGTCCCGGGGAGTTGAGCTCCAAGGTGTTGTCGTCACAATTTTATCGTTGCAGTTCTGGAATACCTGAGTTTAGTTTCACCGACATCGAAAATCTCTTTTATGCAGTTGTTGGTGAGATAACCTCGACGCCACCCAGTACTGGGGCGGGAGTTCGGGACTATTGCCATAACTTGTATAACGGATGCTTTTCGAAGGTTGAGGTAGACGATTTCTGAAGGTTTCTTGGTTATGTGTTGAAGGATGGATACAGCTGGATGTAGGATTTGCTAGATTTGGGTGAGATATTATGCTTCCCCTGTATCCCCGACACCTGATTGCATAACCGGAAAGGTTCGGGAGTTTCATAAGTGGGAATTCAAGTAGCTCTTAGGATATCTTTCCGACAGATGTATGAAATGAAATTGGGGTTCGACGTCTAGTGGTCCGCCTATTCACGGTTGGTTTTACAGTGGTCTCGTTGTGTCTTAAAGAGTCCTTGGCTATGCCGACTCGGGGACGCTTCGTATGTCATGTGTCCTGCCTTGTACATGATGGTGCTGTACGATCGAGCCCATGTAGGCCCCACCACGAAAACTTCAGAAGAAATCTCTATCATATGTTTGTTCTGGCTTATTTTGCAAGCCAATTCTTTGTTTTGTTTTTGAGTTGTGGTATTCGAGTTGCTTCGAAGTCAAATGTTGATTCCATACCTTTTCCTAATCAGTTTTCTCATATTCCTATGTGAATACTAATCCTCTTGATCATCGAGATTGTCTTGTCAATCTTTTTTTTAATTGGCGTGTTTCTCTTCAAGTGGATTCGATCATTTCAACATCCGCAAGATCAAGTATAAGTTCTTCTCAACGTTGTTTGTTTCATCCATCCCAAGTTGCCTTTGTTTTCCTTCCCACCCACCCTTTTTCCTCAAGGACTTGGATTTCTTAATCAAGTATCCATCTTATCGGTTATGAGGTCTCTCCATTCTTTTCCATCAATATTCTTATCCGGTGTTTCTCATGAAGATTCTAACGGAGCTTCAAGTGTTGTATTCTTCAATCTTTTCTTCTCCGGTGGATCCAATTCAAGCTTGTTGATCATATCCTCTCCTCGTGTCAATGTTTTCTCATGCCGGTGCACCTCTTAATCATCCATTTCTCGCTATTCAATTGTTCCGGAGTGCTAAAGATATCTCGACGATTCGTGTTTCCACTCTACATTCGTTCAAGCTCTTTCGAGGATGTTAAATCATTCAAGCCTTTTAATTCAACCGGTGCATCCTCTCTTTTAAATCATTTCAACAGTGTTCTTTTGAGTGGGCCCTTACCCACAGGTCTTTTCCCAGGATCTTACCTGACTCTTCTAATTTTTCCAGAGTTATTCTCAAAGTCTTTTCTAAAGTTTGATGTAAGAATGATTTATCATCAGTCAAATGTCTTTCTCCAAGATCGGTTAAATTCTTTTCACCATTGGTTCAACCTTTAAATTCGTTATTCCAGAGTATCTCAACAATTCATGGTGGTGTTTCTCGTCGTCATTCTCAGATTTTAAAGACCGAAGAAGAGTTTTTCCTCCATATCTTATCCGTTCTCTCAAAGATTTGTCATTCTAGCTTGTTGCCATCCTCTCATAGTTGTTTTTGGATTGTGAGAATTCTTTTCACCTATCCGGAACAATTGAAGAGTCTTCTCAATTCGATTCTCTGGAGCACATCGTCTCAGAATTTATTCATTCTCATCTTTCAGCTCTTTGTCTCTAAATCATACCGATGCATCATTCAAATATTCTCTAATCAATTCGTGATCCCTTCGTTCTCATGTATCTAAACTCTCTCATATATCTTCGTTCATTTGCTAATTCTTACCGGTGATTCACCCCTACTTCGTTCATTTTCAATTCTTACGGTGGTTTGTTCAAGAGTTCTCGTCATTCGTTATCATATCAGTTCATTCGTTGTTTCAATCCTTCCAGTGTTTCGTTGTAGGCATTCTCAAGTTGGCGCGATATCTATCTTAATCTTTTCTACAAGAATAAGTAATATGCCAAATCCGTTTGAATTGGTGATGGATACGCATAATGTAATTCTTATTCTTGTTTCTTCCTAATGATCAATTCTTATTCCGGAGGCCCTTCAAACTCTCGGTTTCATTTGTTTCATCTTCTCTTTTTCCCAGAGTTCCAACCTCTTTCAATTATATTATCACGGAGATCTCTATCTAAATCATTGCGAGGCTTCAATCTTATTCTTTTCATCACTCAATTATTTTGGATCATTCTTTTATTACCGGAGTTCTTCATGAAGGTTCTACATGATGGCTCATCAAGGATTTAATTTGTTCTCGAAGTGTTCATCAAGATTCTTTTCTAAGGATATTAAGATTCTTTATCTTGCAATCCGGAGTGCAAATTCTTTCTACCATATTATCGGAGGTGGTATTATGTCATTCTTGATAATTTGAGTTCATGTTTCATGATTCACATATTATTAAGAGTGAGTTATTTTAAATCCATCAATCTCGTCATTGAAGTATCTTGGGTTATATTTCACCTAAAGCCTTCCCTAAGGATTGTTGCAATCTATGGTGTTTATAAATGACCCAAGTTCTTCATTTATCCTCCCGGTGAAATAAGTCTCTCGTCTCCTCATTGTTATCAATCCAATCTTTTTCGTGAGTGGCAAGTTGTCACCTCATAACGTTGGGATGTCTTTTATAAGACCATATCAAGCCTATTCTTTTCGTTGTTGGTGTTCCAACAACTCCGTTCGACTTTTCTCCTAAGGATGCCTTTTCAAGCTCTTTTGTGGTAGAAGTTGGCATTTTCTTCCCCATTCTTTTATTTCAATTATCTATCTTCTATTTCTTTCTCCCGGAGGCATTGTGTTGCTGCTCTCTTCAAACCTTCTTCTTGCTCTTGTCAAGAGCATGTTCTTTTCGTGCTTATCCATTTAACCGAAGGTGTGCCTTTTGGCTCAAGTTCTCTTCGCCTTATCAAGCTTTGCATCTCTTTTCAATCGAAGTGTTGTACGAATTTGTTCTTACTTGTTTCCTCTTTCTTAACGGAGTGCTTAAAACTTCGTTCATCTCCGTTGTATTATTCTCTCGAAGTGGATTAACCTTTTCAAGGTTCTTTGGTTTCACTCGTTTGTCAAAGTAGCAACTTAGTTTTTACCTCTTCTCTTTCTTTTCCGTTGTCCCTCCGATGCCATTCTAGATCTCGGGACGAGATCCTCTCGTAGTGGTGGAGTGCTGTAACGCCCCGAGACGGATGTGTCAGGATTCGCTGTTGTTGTGTTGTCATTGCGTGCGTGTCATGCATTGCATATCATGTCATCATGCGCATTTCATTTGCATACATGTTCGTCTCATGCATCCGAGCATTTTCCCCGTTGTCCGTTTTGCAATCTGGCGCTCCTATGTCACCCGGTGTCCCTTTCTACCTCTTTTTTGTGTGCGGGTGTTAAACATTTCCGGATTGGACCGAGACTTGTCATGCGGCCTTGGTTTATTACCGGTAGACCGCCTGTCAAGTTTCGTACCATTTGGACTTCGTTTGATACTCCAACGGTTAACCGAGGGACCGAGAAGGCCTCATGTGTGTTGCAGCCCAACAGCCCTTCAATTTGGCCCAAAACCCACCTAAACCTCCTCCATCATCTCGGTCGTTCGATCACGATCGCGTGGCCGAAAACCGCACCTCATTTGGAGTCTCCTAGCTCCCTCTACCTATATATATGTGGCTCTCCCCGAAATTTCGCGGACGAACCCTAGTCTTCTTCATCCTCGCGTCACCGGACACGTCCGCGCCGAGCCGGACATGTCCGCCGCCCGCTGCCACCTCACTCCGTCCAATTGGAGCGTGCCACCTCATCGCCGCCGCCCCCTCCTCCACTCGCGGCGCGCCACCTGGCCTGCCTCGCCGCCTCTCCCGCGCGGGCTCGGGAGGCCCAGATCCGCCCCCCCAGCCCGGTGCGCCGCCGCCGCCCGAGGCGCCTTGCGCCCGGCCGCCGCTGCAGCTGGCTGCGCGCCTCTCGCCGCCGACTCGCCGGCCCCGTGCCGCCCGCCGGCGACCGGCGCCTCGCCGGGACTCCACTGCGGCGCCCCGCTCGCCCCCGGCCTCCGCATCGCGCCGCTCTCCGCCGCCTCCACCGCCCCGCCGCGCTGCTAGCTCGCCGCGCCGGCTGCGCCGCCTCCGCCGCCACGTTGTCTCCGGTCATCTCCTCTGGTGAGATCCAGTGGATCGGGACGAGATCCACCGGGATCTCATCCAAACGCGGCCAACTTGCTGGTTTAGTTTTACCTTGTCGAAATGTCTTGTAACCGGGATTCCGAGTCTGATCGGGTCTTCCCGCTAGAAGGAATATCCTTCATTGACCGTGAGAGCTTGTTATGGGCTAAGTTGGGACACCCCTGCAGGGATTTGAACTTTCGAAAGACGTGCCCGCAGTTATGGGCAGATGGGAATTTGTTAATGTCCGGTTGTAGAAAACCTGAAGTTGATCTTAATTAAAATACATTAACCGCGTGTGTAACCGTGATGGTCTCTTCTCGGCGGAGTCCGGGAAGTGAACACGGTGTTGGAGTTATGATTGACGTAGGTTGTTCTAGGATCACTTCTTGATCATAGTTTTATCGACCGTGCCTTGCCTTCTCTTCTCGCTCTCATTTGCGTTTGTTAGCCACCATATATGCTAGTCGCTTGCTGCAGCTCCACCTCTCATACCTTTTACCTTACCCATAAGCTTAAATAGTCTTGATCACGTGGTTGTGAGATTGCTGAGTCCCCGTGACTCATAGATACTTCCAAAACCAGCTTGCAGGTGCCGATGAGTCCGTGCAGATGATGCAACCAAGCTCAACGAGGAGCTCGATGAAGATCTTGCCCTTTGTGTTGTTTCGTTCTAGTTGATCAGTAGTGGAGCCCAGTTGGGGTCGATCGGGGACCTTGTCGCATTTGGGGTTCTTCTTTTATTTTGGTTCCGTAGTCGGACCTTGATTGTATTTGGATGTTGTAATGCTTTATTCATGTATTGTGTGAAGTGGCGATTGTAAGCCAACTATGTATCTCTTTCCCTTATGTATTACATGGGTTGTTTGCGAAGATTACCTCATTTGCGACATTGCTTTCAATGCGGTTATGCCTCTAAGTCGTGCTTCGGCACATGGGAGATATAGCCACATCGAGGGCGTTACAGAGACTACGCTCAAGTCCCTCGTACCTACACAAACAAATAAGAACCTCGCAACCAACGCGATAAAGGGGTTGTCAATCCCTTCACGGTCACTTACAAGAGTGAGATCTGGTAGAGATAATAATAATAAGATAAATATTTTTGGTATTTTTATAATATAAATTGAAAGTAAAGATTGCAAAATAAAATAGATGGGAAACTTATATGATAGAAGATAGACCCGGGGGCCATAGGTTTCACTAGTGGCTTCTCTCAAGATAGCATAAGTATTACGGTGGGTGAACAAATTACTGTCGAGCAATTGATAGAATAGTGAATAATTATGATAATATCTAGGCATGATCATGTATATAGGCATCACGTCCGCGACAAGTAGACCGAAACGATTCTGCATCTACTACTATTACTCCACACATCGACATCATGCATCTAGAGTATTAAGTTCATAAGAACACAGTAATGCATTAGGCAAGATGACATGATGTAGAGGGATAAACTCAAGCAATATGATATAAACCCCATCTTTTTATCCTCGATGGCAACAATACAATACGTGCGTTGCTGCCCCTGTTATCACTGGGAAAGGACAGCGCAAGATTGAACCCAAAGCTAAGCACTTCTCCCATTGCAAGAAAGTTCAATCTAGTAGGACAAACCAAACTGATAATTTGAAGAGACTTGCAAAGACAACCAATTATACATAAAAGATTTCAGAGAAGAATCAAATATTGTTCATAGATAAACTTGATCATAAACCCACAATTCATCGGATCTCGACAAACACACCACAAAAAGAGTTACATCAAATAGATCTCCAAGAAGATCGAGGAGAACATTGTATTGAGATCCAAAGAGAGGGAAGAAGCCATCTAGCTAATAACTATGGACCCGAAGGTCTGAGGTAAACTACTCACACATCATCGGAGCGGCTATGGTGTTGATGTAGAAGCCCTCCGTGATCGATGCCCCCTCCGACGGAGCTCCAGAAAAGGCCCCAAGATGGGATCTCTTGGGTACAGAAGGTTGCGGCGGTGTAAATAGGGTTTCGTGGTGCTCCTGGATGTTTTCGGGGTATGTGGACATATATAGGAGGAAGAAGTAGGTCTGTGGAGCCACGAGGGGCCCATGAGGGTGGAGGGCGCGCCCAAGGGGGTTGGCGCACCCCCTACCTCGTGGCCTCGTCGTTGGTTGCTTGACGTCCACTCCAAGTCCCCTGGATCACGTTTGTTCCAAAATAACTCTCCCGAAGGTTTTATTCCATTTTGATTCCGTTTGATATTCCTTTTCTGCAAAACACTGAAATAGGCAGAAAAACAGCAATTTGCACTGGGCCTTGTGTTAGTAGGTTAGTCTGAAAAATAATATAAAAGTGTATAAATAAGCCCATTAACATCCAAAATAGATAATATAATAGCACGGAACAATCAAATATTATAGATACGTTGGAGACATATCGCAAGTCCTAATCTCGATCTATGCCAACTCAACAAACACCATCAGAGACACGTGTAGAGCAGCTTTATAATCACCCAGTTATGTTGTGACGTTTGGTAGCACACAAAGTGTTCCTCTGGTATTCGGGAGTTGCATGATCTCATGGTCATAGGAACATGTATAAGTTATGGAGAAAGCAATAGCAACAAACACAATGATCATCGTGCTAAGCTAACGGATGGGTCAAGTCAATCACACCCGTTAATCAAATGACAACTCATGTCTATGGTCAGGAAACATAACCATTATTGATTCAATGAGCTAGTCAAGTAGAGGCATACTAGTGACACTCTGTTTGTCTATGTATTCACACATGTACTAAGTTTCCGGTTAGTACAATTCTAGCATGAATAATAAACATTTATCATGATATAAGGAAATATAAATAACAACTTTATTATTGCCTCTAGGGCATATTTCCTTCATAGGGTATTACACCGCAGCGGTGGCCCGAACCAGTATAAACTCTTGTATCCCTTGTTCCTCGGGTTCAGCGAGCTAGGCTTTGAGATCGTTGCAAGAGTGTGAGCTAGGGGGGGAGAGATATTCGTGCGCACCCCAGTGTTCGAACCTCAAGGGTTTGCCGGAACCCATAATCCGACATTGTTGATTGTAAATGATATATAATTTCTAAATAGCATAAAAAGGATACTTGAATAAGAATTTCAGTGTTTCGCCCTCGGTGAAGCTACTTATATATTGGGAATCAAGATCTGTAGGGATAGATCGAGACGCTTAATAGCAGTTTCACAAAGCACATACCTTGACAAGATTTTGAAGAAGTTCAAAATTGGTCAGTCAGAATAAAGGGTTCTTGCCTGTGTTGCAAGGTGTGAAGTTGAGTAAGACTCAAAACCCGACCACGGCAGAAGATAGAGAGAGAATGAAAGTCATTCCCTACGCCTTAGTGATACATCCATTTTGCATGATGTTTTCTTACTATTATTTATAATTTTTTATCCATAATAACGCTTTTTGGAGTAATTCTAATGCCTTTTCTCTCATAATATGCAAGGTATACACAAAGAGGGAGAATTCTGGCAGCTGGAAATCTGGACCTGAAAAAGCTATGTCAGGCTACCTATTCTGCACAACTCCAAATGAGCTGAAACTTCACGAGGATTTTTATGGAATATTTGAGAATTATTGGAGCAAATAACTAATAGAGGGGGCCCACCAGGTGGGAACAACCTACCTGGGCGCGCCAGGGAGCCCAGGCGCGCCCTGGTGGGTTGTGCTCACCCAGGCCCACCTCCGGTGCCCATATTCTGGTATATAAGTCATTTTGACCTAGAAAAAAAATAAGAGGAGGACTCTCGAGATGGAGCGCCACCGCCTCGAGGTGGAACTTGGGCACGAGCACCTTTGCCGTCCGACGGAGCAATTCTGTCGGGGGAACTTCCCTCTCGGAGGGGGAAATCATCGTCATCATCATCACCAACAACTCTCCCATCTCGGGGAGGGAAATCTCCATCAACATCTTCAACATGACCATCTCCTCTCAAACCCTAGTCCATCTCTTGTGTTCAATCTTGTTACCGGAACTATAGATTGGTGCTTGTGGGTGACTAGTAGTGTTGATTACATCTTGTAGTTGATTACTATATGGTTTATTTGGTGGAAGATTATATGTTCAGATCCAATATGCTATTTAATACTCCTCTGATCATGAGCAAGTTTATCATTTGTGAGTAGTTATTTTTGTTCTTGAGCTCCTGGGAGAAATCATTTTGCAAGTAATCATGTGAACTTGATATGTGTTCAACATGTTTATAGTATGTATGTTGTGATTCCCTTAGTGGTGTCATGTGAACGTCGACTACATGACCCTTCACCATATTTGGTCCTAAAGGAATGCATTGTGGAGTAGCAATTAGATGGTGGGTTGCGAGAGTGACAGAAGCTTAAACCCCAGTTTATGCGCTATTCTGTAAGGGACCGATTGGATCCAAAAGTTTAATGCTATGGTTAGAATTTATTCTTAATACTTTTCTCGTAGTTGCGGATGCTTGCGGGAGGGTTAATCATAAGTAGGAGGTTTGTTCAAGTAAGAACAGCACCTAAGCACCGGTCCACCCACATATCAAATTGTCAAAGTAGCGAACACGAATCGAACCAACATGGTGAAAGTGACTAGATGAAATTCCCGTGTACCCTCAAGAATGCTTTGCTTATCATAAGAGGCCGTTTTGGCCTGTCCTTTGCCTCAAAAGGATTGGGCTACCTTGCTGCACTTTGGTTACTACTACCGTTACTTGCTCGTTACAAATTATCTTGCTATTAAACTACTTGACTACTTACAATTTCAGCACTTGCAGACATTACCTTGCTGAAAACCACTTGTCATTTCCTTCTGCTCCTTGTTGGGTTCAACACTCTTACTTATCAAAAAGAGCTACATTTGACCCCCTATACTTGTGGGTCATCAAGGCTATTTTTTGGTGGCGTTGCGGGGGAGTGAAGCTCCTTTGGTAAGGAAACATTTATACAATGTGCTAAAATATATTCACTTGTTACTATGGAAAACAATCCTTTGAGGGGTTTGTTCGGGGTATCTTCACCTCGTCCGGAACCACAATTAGTTACCCCTCAACCTACTGCACCTACTGAAAATATTGAATATGAAATTCCTTTGGGTATGATAGAACAACTACTAGCTAATCCTTATGTAGGAGATGGAACCGAACATCCTGATATGCACTTGATATATGTAGAACAAATTTGTGGATTGTTCAAGCTTGCA